>NC_061824.1:12666983-12674483 GCF_019202785.1 Penaeus chinensis
CACACGCACACACACACACACACACACACACACACACACACACACACACACACACACACATGTATGTATATGCATATATATATATATATATATATATATATATATATGCAGATATGTGTAATGGACTCACATTTATCTATCTCTCTATATCTGTCTGTCTATGTATCTGTGTATGTATGTATGTTTGTATGTTTGTATCTGTGTATATGTATGTATGTGTCTATATATAAACACCCCTTACATGATTGTAACACTCTACATGATCAATACTGCTCCTCTCTAAGTTGCCAAACCAATTTTCATATTTTAGCCACAACCATAGTTTAAACCTATGTGCAATAACATTTTTGGTGAAGATCCAAAACGAACACTTTAAGATGATATGCATTGCACAGAAAAGCAAGGGCCTTTCTATCAATTGCATACACCCATTAGATCTTAGTGTATGCTCTTGTCCTCTAACAGATTTTACAGATTGGGCTGTTAAACCTCAAAACCTCAAACACATGGTAATAACACACGCATTTTTTTTTTTTTTTTTTTTTTACTTTAGTGGCGGAAGCATCGTTGCATGATTGCTTGTACCATTAACTGCTAAGATAGGGAATCTAATAGTCTCGCAGTCTTTATAATTATTATTGTTACCTCAAGGATTTTGACGGTCTAATACCCAGGTTATAAATTGGACAACACAAAGAAGTAATCGTGCCAAGGAAACATCACATAACTTGACACGTTTTGATCTGGTAATTGGCATTTTTTTCAGACACACATGGAACAACAACGAATACATATGCTGTACATACACACACAAGCGAATAATTGCAGTTACTAGTACTAAACTGTGTTATGATTATAAAATGTGTGAATATTACGTTAACATTATATTGTATCACTTCACCCTGTATGGCCTTTCTATTTAGGCCAAGGTGATACTTTTTTATATTGATGAGTTGTTCATCAGTCTTCATGCGTATCACCCAAATGTATCACGAGCCATCTTTAACACGCCGGATTACGCAATGAAAGAGAAATGTAGATTTCCTGTTTTGGAACGTTCATGACATTTTACAAGACGCCTCAAATAGCCGTGCGTACGTGATCGTGGCTGATCATCGTGACAAAGGCGAGGATTCACCAGGAGGGTGTGAAACTCCCATGGCGCTTAAAGAGGGTGTAATATAGCGAAGAGGAGAAATACCTAGGATTGGAAAGATAAAAAGAATGAGCGAGGCAAACAACCTGTGATTCTATACATGTCGTTGGGGCATTATTTTCACTGTTGCGTCACTGGTTATGAACGGAAGTGAGTTGAAGTATCATTGACAACTGATCTCACGTCAGCGAGGAATACAACGTAAAACAGCACCGGGAAGAATGAAAGTAGCCCCATGGGGGTTCTGAATGATTGTTATTAGAGAGAGATATATAGAAAGAGATAGCTAGATAACTATATAGAAAGAGGGAGAGAGATAATAAGGAGATAAGGGAAAGGAAAGAAGAGAATTCGTGAACATCGGGATACAATATGCAAGTGGAAAAGAAAGAAATTTTGATTGATGATAGAGAAAAATAGGATGGCGATAGATAACCGGACAGGTAGGCAGACAGTAGAACGAGATATAAAGAAAAATAAAGTATTTCTTAGGTTGAACGAGTCTATTGCAGTAGAGAATAGATCGTTAGGTTCAAGTGTGTTGAAGTTTACACGTTCACAAGGTAGCAGTTATACATTCAAACGTTGACTGGCCTTTCTATATACTAGTTTAAGAGACAAATCAAGATGCATCCACGTTGTACAGGGCTGAAGCCTTCAGTACCTCCTCTATGAAAATTCCGAATGCTGCTCAGCAAGTTTCAAGCTGCTGTTTGGTAAGAATAAGGATAGTTATTTCTCAATTTATTGAGACAATGGCATTCTGGTCTTCGAATCATCATTTTCACAAACTTTTGCGAAGTTCTGAGTCACCATTTTCTGCCAAGTGGGAACACTAACAAGTTACGAGGACCAAGCTGTCCCGAGGGTGCACAGCTGGTACACATCTCAGCTGGTGGACAGCTGCAACACTGTTCAGTGACGGGTATACGGAAATCTCACCTAGTTATCTTGAAACATGTCACCGCTAGATGGCAGCTTCTGCAGTGCTGTTGACGGGCCAGATCCTCGAACCGCGGCTTCCTTTGTGCCTTGATATTCTCTGTTATTTATCTGTACATCAAGGTCACTCTTTTGCTTTAGGGACTCCACGAGGGTGGGCAAGCGCGTGTGTTGCAACGTGGGTGTGTAACCTTTCCGGGGTGGCGCTGGCCAAGCTTAAATGTTGAGCGTTAGGAAGTGACGGTGTGTGTGGTAAACACTGCCAGGCCAGGTAGGAGAGGCAGCTTTGCTTCGGCCTGTTTACATGGGATATAATAATTTTTATGCATATATAGCATTTAATACAGACTGGATATTGTTACACGCATATGATCCAGTTCTTATCTCTTATCTTTTATATATTATATTCATATGTTTCAAAATTACCAACTTCTTTATATCCACTGCGCATTTTGGAAAGAATACGACTAAAAAAAGACCCGCTGTATTTACAATTTTGTACATAACCTTAACCTACGTATGCATCTCCCGGAAATTACGGACAAACTACTCTTCTTTTTGTTTCAAAAGTCCTCAGGAGGAATGCAACCGGAACCCGGTCGACCAATTACAGAGATCCTGAGTGGGAGAGAGAGAAAAAAGAAAGAGAAAAACAACATCCTTTTCTTATCGCCCTCCATTCTATTGTTCTTCCATTCATCATCCAAGTAAGATACACTCTTTCACAATACCCCCAGCCGCTCCTGCCTCTCTCCTCATTTCCTCTATTTGCAGCAGCGTTTAATTCTTGTCCCGGCTTAGAGGAAATGAAGAGAGACAATGGCACCAACGGTCGACTAATCCAGAGAGTTGCGTTCACTCACTGTCGGATCTTTTGTCTTTGCGCTGAACGATGGAAATGATGTTCTGGAGAGGTTATTATCCCTCTTTAGAATGGGAATGCTGATGCACTTTTTCAGTCTGATTTAGAGCCCATGGAAAGTATGTTAATCGAAGGCTAGAAACACTTATTGTGACTCATATCACCTTGACAATTATTCAGACCTGCACGATTTGTTCTATATTTAATCATGGAAATTATTCATATATTGTATGTGGTCCGATGATAATTATAATCCATAACTTTATTTATAGTTATCTCATGTATTTTATCCCGGCTGTCATTCTCAACAAGCAAAATATAACGAATTATATAGTATATCTAACAATAATGAAACATGATTAGGGAAAAATGCAAAAGCAATTTGAATGTAAACATTCACATGTATTTATACAAACACACACAGCATGGAAGTATTTGTATGTATATAGGTATACTGAGATTACAATACATACTGTATGTGTTATTATTGTTTTGTTTTGTTTGTTTTATATCATTAGCATTATTAGTATTAGTAGTACTATTATCGTCACGACATTCACCATCACCACTATCAATATCAGAATCACTCATTCTCATCATCCTCATCCTCATCATCATCACCATCAGCAGCATCATTATCATCAGCAGTTCATCACTACCCTTATCATCATGATTACTATTATCATTACTATTATAATCATTATTTTCTTCATCATCAGTATACCATCACCTTCAGTATTTTCATTATTGCTTCATCATCACTATATCTTCACCATTATCATCATCCTAATCCTCATCCTCATTTTAGTTGCATTGAAGTTGACATACAGCAACCAGTTCCCATACATTAACCAACTCACGCGTGTATATGTATGTGTGACTGCCTGGCGTGTGTGAATCACGGCGTTCTGATAGGGAAGCGCTATGTTAAACGATGCTGGCAATGCCCCGGATCAGAGAGTTGCTCTAACAGTTCCCGGCTTATCTTGATACAATCTGGCACGTTCGAAGGGCGATACGTGCATTATACTGAACCCCTTATCTCGTAACAGACCTCGCCCGATCTTATCGTAATATCTGCGCGCTTTAAAGCTCAAAAATATTCAAAAAATCTTTAAAATCTCTGATGACGAAGCCGAACGTTGGCATAGTTCCATGTTGGTCGCTCTGTATCTCCAACATCTGGTCTTGTTAGTGATTATCATCTTATCTTCTCGTGATTGCTTGGCTGTATCATCCAGTCCTCGCCTTGTCTCGAGATACAACTCCTTAAGGTGTGATAAGGATGCGTCATTAGTTAAAATGTGGGATAGATATAATCAAGGAAAGTTATGGCCATGTGAGCTGTAATTATATGAAGACATTGGTTATATCATGCTTAATATATCCGAGTTGCATCTTCTGCATATAGGATTATTATGCATCATCTCTCTATGAAAAGAAAAAAAGAAAAGAGAGAGAAAAGGGGCATGATCAGGTACATCACGACTTTTTCAGACGCGAACCCATAAATAATTTTAAGTACCATGAACTATAAATGAACTGATATCAAGTCGAAAAGGTCTTGCAGCTCCCAACCGAGCATCACGAAGTTCTATTTATCATGGTCTAAAACCTCTACTTAACACTATTTCTAGCTTGTGCTCCGCGGGGTGCAAAGCTTGCACTGGCACCGGGGATTCCAGGGGCCTCTGGGAGTGGGAAGTAGCAAGGTGCACGATCATAATGATAATGACAATAATTATCATTGTAAATATTAATGATAACGCTTGTGGTAGTAATGGATATAAAGCATCAATAACGATAATCGCAATCTTAATGACGATAATACTGGGCAGTGGGAATAGTAACAACAGGAAAGACTAAAATTAAAAAGGAGAGCCATCATTTAAAGCAGTAGACTTGATAAGTAAAAACAAACAACACGAGTAAAGAAAAGAAAATAACAGCTAACAAGATTTTGGCATCGACTGCAATTTGTTAAACTAAAAGAAGCAAAAATATAAGGAGACGAGTGCGGGATGATAATGCCACTGTCAAAAGCTCACGCACACACAACTGCAAGCACTATTTACCTTTCCATGTCCAACTTCAGTGTCAGACTTTTATGGAAATAGCTGGATATGTCATATACAGCCGATATTCTAAATGACGCTTTTAGAAATTATCATATGTGCAATAAGCTACTAACCATCATTTACAACCAGTATCAATTGGTTCTTCATGTCTTAACATGAATTTCTATCGTGTAGATTGTTACAAAGCATATTTTATCACAAAAAGAGATGCTTCCCTCTGTCACTCGAAGACCATTTACTAAACCACCGTGCCTTCGCCAATCTCCGTGGCCCTCAGCCATAGCAGCAGCCATGAATCTGAGCAACACGGGCCGCGAGAGAGCTCCGTCCAGTGCCGCTGAGCGAAGTCTGTAGCATCACGACGTGGCATTTATCACGCCCTCTGAGCGAGTCCCTGCGTAGGATCTGTCTCTTTGACCTCGTGATGCGCTCATTTATCCACAACCGGGCATTTAAGCTTACCTCCAGCTATTGGCTAATATACAAAGCTAATTTACGCAAAAAAGTGGCTCTACTTCCCATGGTCAGTTATGTCAAATGAGGCCTATGTGTCAAATGAGAATTTTGACCGACCTTCTTCACCGAACACAAAATGGACAGGCAATGAAGAATATAAAAAAAAATAATAGTAAGTATAAATCAACGGCTATACAGTATAATATACTTTATATGATACGCACACAAACTATCTTTATGGTAAGATTATAGTCAGTGTTTAATTAATCAAATATTAATTAATCACACGTGATTGCGCATTTACGCACATACGCTAACAAAAACATGCCCATACATCTCTCTCTCTCTCTCTCATATATATATATATATATATATATATATATATATATATATATATGTGTGTGTGTGTGTGTGTGTGTGTGTGTGTGTGTGTGTGTGTGAACATATACATATATAATATATATATATGTGTGTGTAGAATATTGTATATGTATGTGTGTAAAATATTATATATGTGTGTAGAATATTATATATGTGTGTATATATACAGATATACAATGTATATAAATATGTGTGTGTGTGTGTGTGTGTGTGTGTGTGTGCGCGTATTTGCGTGTGTGTATTTGTATGTGCGTGTATATGTGTGTGTGTGTATATTTGCGTGTGTATATGTGTGTGCCTGTGTAATATGTGTGTGTGTGTGTGTGTGTGTGTGTGTGTATGTGTGTGTGTGTGTAAGTGTGTGTGTGTGTGTGTGTGTGGGTGTGTGTGTGTGTGCATTATGCATACAAACACACACACATATATGAGTGTGTGTGTGTGTTTGTGCGTGCGCGCGTGTGTGTGTATGTATATGCATGGATGTATATACATATTCATATGTATGCATATATATATATATATATATATATATATATATATATATATATATATATTGTATGTGTGTATTCATATGTTGTATACATTATGTATATATGTATATACTCACACCTATACCCCCACAGAAAACATAGATACATATGTGTGAGTATATAATACACACACACAAAGACACAAACATATGTGCATGTATATATATATTTATGTATGTATATATATATATATGTTTATGTATATATATACACAATATGTATATATATACATATATATATATATATACATACATATGTAATTTAGCATTGCGGTATACATGATATCTCTCTTTACTGAAATAATAATTTGAAAGTAGGTACTAAATCAACTGATTTTTAAATGTAAATTGAGGAATATTTTCCCAATGTTTCTTTTTCTACATAGTTTACGCGAGAAAATACCAATTACAATCAAATAGACTATATTTACAGAACACGATTTGTGTCATCTGCAAGCCCAATTAGTCGACGCGTTCCCAAGCATTACATCAGAGCAATGTGCACTTACGCGAACTAAATGCTTGGTAGTTTTAGCAATCAGCCCAAATGTGCGATTGTGATGGATATAGGCCGTGCGAGGATATTTCATCACCGTTCCAACTATCCAACGTCCCAACAGTTGCATTTATCTTCGCAATGTGCATTTTGCTTTCACAACAAAGATGACTGATGATTTGGAAGCACGCAAGACAAGTGGGGGATGTCGGGGAGAATAATGAAATTAAATGCAGCTCCGTGAAAAGGTTACAACTAAATTGGCCGGCTTGTAGATTACATGTTGTTTTCTTTCGTTGTTTTGCAAATGGAAAAAGGGCCTCGTATTTATTTCATTTCTTATTTCGTTTTATTGTCTGTTTATTAAAAGTGCAGACAAACTTCTATGCGTATGTTAATGGAGATAACCATGATGATGATAATATTGGTAATGATAAATATGTATATAAATCTGCACACACACACACGCACGCACGCACGCACGCACGCACGCACGCACGCACTCACACGCACGCACACACACACACACACACACACACACACACACACACACACACACACACACACACACACACACACACACGCACACACGCACACACA
>NC_061824.1:12679483-12689483 GCF_019202785.1 Penaeus chinensis
TGTATTGTACGGCAATATCTTATCAAAATGCGTAACCTTACGTTAATTTCATCATATTGGCCAGAACCTACGAGGAAGACATCCCACAAGGAATAGATTACGAAATCTTATTGTAAATGGCGGCTGCAGATTACTATCTGCCGTGATATAGCGCTCCCTATGGTACTGTGAATGCACTATATCACACTGCATCACGACCAATAAGTGACCAGTTTCTGAGCCAGAACGAGCATGTCTGGCCAACCTGAGCGGTGATTTACAGCCGTTTCTGTATTAATGCCAATTAACAGGGCTGTAGTGATTATATCTTTTCTGTATGTTTCTCATCACCTTTTTAAATATATATTCAGAACACATGTTTGCACACACGACAATAGATGTCCAAACAGATCTACACGTAAATAGTATGTGTGTGTATATAAATATATAACTGCACATATATGTCCATATAAATATATATATATATATATATATATATATATATATATATATATATATATATATCCATATACACACACACACACGTATATATGCATATATATATATATATATATATATACATATATATATATATATATATATATATATATATATATATATATATACATATATATATATATATATATATATATATATATATATATATGAATGTATGTGTGTGTATGTATATATGTATGTGTATATATATATATATATATGTATATATATATATATATATATATATATATATATATATATATATATATATATATATGCATATATACGTGTGTGTGTGTGTATATGGATATATATATGCACACACACACACGCACATGTATATACGTATGTCTATACATGCATGTATATATATGTATGAATATATATGTATATATACATGCTGTACACAACTACACACACATATATATACACACACAGTTGTATGTATATTTGTATACATACATACATATATATATATATATATATATATACACACACACACACACATATACGTGTGTGTGTGTGTGTGTTTGTGTATTTATGTGTATATAAATATGTTTATATATCTATTTAAATATCTATTATATATCTGTATATGTATATATGTTTATATATGTATATATACATATGTATATATGAATATATATGTAGATATGTGCATATATATGTGTGTGTGTGTGTCTGTGTATTCACACATTTTCATTTTCACATACACGCATGCAGTAACATAAATTCACATGCACATATTTAGTCTCATAGAGGCATCAAACAGTGTATTTTGTTTTATATATACACACACACCGCAGTTCACCATTATGCCTTTGATAGATGGGTATGTAGATACCGAATCGATAGTAAGATTAATAGATGAGTATCTTCAATGAAATAACCGCATATTCCTGCGATATCGACATAATTGCGGCAGAACGATAGTATCAGCGCGTACGAATATTGATTCTCATTACCCGGAGCCGATCATGTTGGAGCGGTCATTATCATGTCTATAATATCGAGCTTCCCGTCCCTGATAAAGGCACCTCATGATGCGAGCGTCGTTATCTCAATATTAGCATCTTTCTAACGATAGGAATTTCATGGGAGGTATTAACTCTCTTCTCATAATTTGACCATTATCCACATAACAGAGTGTTTGTAATATCAACTTTCCCTCAACTAAATATCAATATTTGCTCCAGCGATGACGGTATATATTTACGCATCTGCTTATCAAAAGACATGATGTGTCCATAGCCTTGATTTTCTTTGCACTTTGTGTATAAGTTAGCGAATACCCTCCCCCCCCCCCCCCTCCTTTTTTCTTTTTTTTTTCTCTCTTTTTTTTGGGTAAAGGGAAAATGCAATTTATGTTTGTTGATTATTATTCGTGCACCATTGGTATCAATTATTGATTATACAGCCGTTGTTGGACCATGTCAAGTGCGAGTCAAACCGGATTGTGGCCGCGGTCGCCAGGTCAGAAATCGCACTTAAATAGTCGATATATCGGTTAAATAACATCAAATCCTATTGCCCGTTTATCGGCATTTGGTGTTCGACACGGGATTAGTGAACGTGTACATCTGACACTACACTCTGATTTAACCTTGTTATGATTACTATCAGGGAATAAAAACTTGGAACTATTAAAGCCAGTTGATTCAAGAATAGAAGTAACAGTCGGTATTATTAGTAAGTAGACATTTCAGAGCAGAGAAACCACCTATTGCGAGGCGCTTTGGCATGTGGGCCGCGATGGTCCGTTTGGCGAAGGCAGGCGATACGATTAGCTATCACACACGAAGGTATTATTAATTAAAAGCAAGAACGAAAAACTATAACATATAAAAATTCTTGCTTAAGATATAAAACTTTATTTTGTGAAGTTCGCAAGACTCATAATCGTGCACTAATAGCCCGGTAAAACCTGAAAGAACTGTATCATTATATTCAAGGACTTACTTTCCATGATGTCAAGTTAAAGATGATGATAGAATAATTAACTTGTGTAATATGATCCATAAAAAAGACATAAAATATGAAATCAAGAACGAATTTCTCATGGCATTTCTGTAATTAACATTTATAGTTAATTTATCCCCTAAAGTCTGATTGTAACACACATGCATGGTGGTCGACTTGCTGCCATCATTATCAGCAATTATTCTTGTCATTATCATAGTTAAGATCGTCCTCTTTATCACAAGTATTATTTTCATAATCAGCTTTATTGTTGTCCCTGATATCTGTTCCGTCATTGTTATTGTTATCATTATTATTAATATATATTGTTTGATATATTACCCAGGTTCCATTAGAATTTCATCCAGGGTGAACATCACATTTTTTTGTTTTTTTCTTTCTTTACGATTTTATTGTATACAATAACCGCATTTTACGAATGGACCATTATTTTTAATTAGTTTGCGAAAGGGGAAAAATATAAAACCAGATTACTTTGCCTTTCGGAAGAAGTTGAGCAAATATCAGAACTGCCCGAGCACTTGGGTATTATATTCATAAAAGTTTGAATATGATTTAACCTCCAGAAAGAGAAAGGAAAAGAAGTAAAAAGAAAACGAAAAAGAAAACGGGATACCTTTGTGGTCCATCCAGTGTCCCGCTAGGCCTCATGTCTTGAATATATAACATAATCAAGAGCCGCAAATAGATTAAGAAAGTGTGTGTGTGTGTTTGTGTGAGATGTCTTTGCGTATGACTTGTATGTGCGTGTAAGTTGTATGTGCGTGTAAGTTGTGTGTGCGTGTGTGTGAGTTGTGTGTGTGTGTGTGTGTGTGTGTGTGTGTGTGTGTGTGTGTGTGTGTGTGTGTATGTGTGTGTGTGTGTGTGTTTGTGTATGGCGCACCCTTTTCCGTGTCTGACATGTAGCGTGCGCGTGCTCCAACCCTGATACACGTGTGTGCGTGTGTTTACTTGTGAAATTACAGAGAGGAGGATGAGAATCATTACGTAAGACGCTCTGCGGAAATGTTTAAGATGTATGGGTTAGCTTCAACTTATTTGAGAATATTATATTGCAAGGTACGTGGCTAAAGATGTGTAATAAAGTACCTAAAATTAAGTCATTATAAAATTGACCCTTTCATGTGAAACAATATAGAAATGAAATATAAGATAGTTCCTAAACTTCTCACATCATTTTCCAAAGAAAATCCACTTTCCCACGCGTTTTTACGTCCAAGTTTCTGCTCCAATTTCCAAAATGTCGTGAGACGATATTAACGCATGTTAGCCCAACAAAAAAAGTTCCAATTATTCTAAAAATAAGGTCTCATATATCAAAAATTAAGTGGAAGTGCATGACCATTATATTTCAAAAGTTGAGGGTAATAATGGCCTTGACGGTGTATTGGGCTTAAGGATGATTTATGTGACTCAAACTAAAACAGAATTAAGCATTACAAGGTGAAGTAAATAAATAAGTAATAAATGAATAAAACGGGGAAGTTTGTACCGAATATATCACCTTCTTCAGACTTTAATTCACCCTTCCCTGTGCAATGCAAGAATGCATTTGTAGAGTCCTGCGCATATGTTTCATGTTGTTGCAAAATTAATCAAAGTGGCGTCGCTAAA
Organism: Penaeus chinensis; assembly: GCF_019202785.1. Classification (NCBI taxonomy): domain Eukaryota; kingdom Metazoa; phylum Arthropoda; class Malacostraca; order Decapoda; family Penaeidae; genus Penaeus; species Penaeus chinensis. The sequence goes on from NC_061824.1 coordinate 12,683,555, forward strand.
TCCACGGCTCCACAGTGTGAATTACAGTTTGTACCTGGTTGATACACACTTGTGTACATTACTGATTTACCTTCGCAGTATTTAGCATGATCCCTTACGCACACATACACAATGCATGTTTAGAAAGCAAGAAGGAAAAACAGTTAATTGGTCGAAAATTTCATGTTTTTACTGATGTCTTTATATCGTTAAAATATGTTCCCAACTAAAAAGAAGAAAAAAAAAAATGTATACATATAGAATTATCACACACTAACACATGTGTATGTGCGCGCGCATATACACATATATTATAACTGTATTGCGGTGTTTGTATTTTATTCTATTAAAGAACATTTATCTAAATTGTACGGCTCTAATAATAGATATTTAACATTATCAAAATAATTTCACGGCGATTTTGTTAATTGCAGTATTTATCTTGAAAAAAGGCAACACATATTGAGCTTAATTTCACATTGACCGTTTAAATGATCTTGCTCTAGTATATGAGCAATATATCAAGTTAGTTAATGAAATTATTACTGACATGACTGCTCTGCTTGACTTTAAATCATGAAAGTATGAAAGTATAAAATTTATGTAAAGAGCACAGATTTAAGGTGCACGTGGTTGCCTCTAAAATGTCTTTCATTTTTTTTTTTCATCGTTAATTTTACTATGCGAATTCCAGCGTAAAAGCTTGCAGTGCACCACATTGCAAGAGCTGCCATATAGTCTTCCTTTCCTTTGTTTCCTCTATTTATATGATAAAAAAAATTAATCATATGCATGACACACACACACATACGCATATATATATATATATATATATATATATATATATATATATATGTATATATGTATATATACATATATATTTATATTTCAATCCATCTATCTCTCTGTTTGTCTATATATCTATGTATATATATATATATATATATATATATATATATATATATGTATGTATGTATACATATATACATACTCGTGTATAATATATATATATATATATATATATATATATATATATATATATATATATATATGTATGTATAAATGTGTGTGTGTGTGTGTGTGTGTGTGTGTGTGTGTAAACATATATCACATATGTATATACATATATACATTCATATATATATGTATATATATATATATATATATATATATATATATATATATATAGTATAACACGCACACACACACACACACACACACACACACACATACACACACACACACATATACACATACATACTTTCATATGATATATATGTGTGAGTGAGTGAGTGAGTGTGTGTGCGTGCGTGTGTGTGTGTGCGTGCGCGCGCGCGTGTGTGTGTGTGTGTGTGTGTGTGCGCGCGCGTGTATGTGTGTGTGTACATATATACATACACACATACATATATACATATACAGACATAAAGATATATATCATGTATATGCATTTATACATTCATATAATGTGTGTATATATATATATATATATATATATATATATATATATATATATATATATATACACATATACATATACATTTATATGTTGTGTGTGAGTGTGTGTAGATAGTTAGATATGTATATGTATATATATATATATATATATATATATATATATATATATATATATATATATATATATATATATATATATTATATATCGCGCGCGTGCGTGCGTGTGTATTTGTATATATTATATATGTGTGTGAGTATCTATATGTGTGTGTTATATGTTATATATAACACACACACGCGCGCGTATATATGTATGTATATATGTTTAGATAAAAAGATAGGTAGGGAGATAGATAGATAGTTGGAAAGACAAATATATAGTATGATAGACAGATAGATAGATGAATAGATACATAGATGTGTGTGTGAGTATATACAGAATGTATATGCACACACAAACATAATTGACTTTTTTGGCAACTGAGAAAAACATGGTTATATATCATATACATTCATAAATTTACTTTTTTACTTCAGGGGATATTTCTGTACATTCTATATTCGTTATGTAGTGGAATATGCTAAACATGTACAACTAACAGACTGTTTGGTTCCATTCATTACAGGGTCGTCTAAAGTCGAAATAAATAACATTTTCTATGATATTTGTTATTTAATTTACTCACTATTGTTTTATCATTCAGGTCAGTACTAAACCTGGCAAAATAATTTCCTTTCCACATTAGGGTATTCCCGAAAAGATTGGGATGATTTCATCTACTGTTCGGCTTCAGGTCAGTTTATTAAGATAATAAAAAGTATAAACATCTTTCATAACTCGAGACTCCAAAGTATAAGACATAGAAGACGCGAGTGGCGATGCCCCATTATCTTTAGAGGGAATGTCATTAATTTGAAATGATATATACAGACAAAAGAAAAAACGACTGAGACTGATTTGAAGACACAAAAACTATATTTAATACAGAAATGATAAATTGGAAATGTGGAATTATATCACCTGGCGCTGGATTTCGTGACTCTCCTTTTTTATTTTCTTTCGAAAGGATTTTATCACTGAAGATGCACATGTATGCTTCATGAGCCGCAGCTCGTAAAGCCTTGCAGCATGTGCATGGGGTCAGGACTTTACTGCCTCGAATCATCTGGACGCTCGGTACGGAATGCATTTCCATTTTCATTTACATGCTGGTTATTGTATAGAGATTAGTTTATTGAATAATTTTCCCGTTACAATTACTGTTCAGGAAGAATGGAATAACGTTTGATAAGTGATGCCTACGTACTTTTGTTCGCGTATTGTCTTCAGGGGCGTGAGCGAGCATGGAAGTCCATTGAGTAGTGTTCGAGAGAGTTTATAATTAAGCGAAGACAAGGGAAATCTCCAATCTCATTAACTAGCGGTAGCAGCTAATTGAATCTGAGAAACTCCCTTCTCCGTTTAGGCCTACTAGGATCGTTAGAACAAAAGCTTAGTATTAGTACTACATAGTTAAAGTGCTATCCCATTTCTCTTTTAAGACGACGATTCTTAAATGTTTCTCTCTAATGCCTCACACACTATATCCTGAAGTATGACTGTACACATGTGCAGGTTCGATGTGTGATATAGTTCTCTATATATAAAAATGCTATTTTGAAATTATAATAAAACGGTTTTTCACAAAGGTGTTGTGAAAAAGTTACTTTTACATCAACCGTTTATTGGGTATGTTGTCGTTATCAATCAATTTTTCTGTGGAAATCAAATCAAACCTGAAATTGGTAGGTGCGTTTTTTCGTATTATTATCAACATAAATTTGATATCTGAATAAGTAATTAGCAATAATTCTTAGATTTATGGGGAAATATATAAATGATCAGTTACGGTCCTTCACTTTTCTTTTTCGAACCCTCTTGAAGCCTGTCGTGGTAGGCATAATACTGATAACTCCAAATGTTATTAAGTTTACTGACGGGCTGATATTACGATACATTTATCTCATAATGGAGAAAATATCGTGTAAATAGTCTGGAAAGGTCAAATGTCTCGATGATGTGTAAGGTATTGGCGGAAAATGACGCATGCTTTGGTAAATAATATCTGTGAGGCATTCACGCCTAACCGCGCCTGATCCCGTATCTTCTAAGCAGGGTCTCAGTTAGTCCAACTTGTGATGCAATCTCAGGCCGGAGAGCTCAAAATTGCTCCTCTCACAATGCCGGACTTCATCGGGAACCGCAACAAAAAGCGATTCCAGTGATGCCATCAACGTCACGAAAGATGCCAGATATTCAATACCCGGCAATTACAAGCAACATAGTAAATCATTGTGTCAGTTGCGATCTACAGAGGGCTGGAGAGCGCAAGGTGAAGGAAGCCTCAGGAACTCGCTTCGATGAGAAATTTCCAAACTGGTATTAGCCTTACGACGTGTGAAGAGATAACCGACAGCTGTAATTGGGTCATATAATTGTCGTGTGCATCTTGTGAGTCGTGATTCGATGTTCTATAATATAGAGAAATAAAATCCACGAGAGCAAAGGAGGAAGAAGTTCCATAAAACCAACAATATCCTATACTGAACTGATCACAGATAACCCAAAGGTCAGCTGCAGTCAGCCACTGATTATTGCAAAGGAAGAAGGCTTTTAATGGAATCGTGTGATGCAAGCGAAGAGGACAAATTATAAATAGTAATTAGTTGTAAATAATCAACAGAGTACAAAATTATGTTTCCTGTATCATGGAATATGTCATGACATAAATTATCTGATAAATGCACCCTCACATTCTAATAAAGCCGTGTTGATTTCTCATCGGGAAAGTATCTTTGGGAAGAAGAAATATTAAAGATAAGAAAATAATGAATACCCATTTGCCTAAACGAAGAAAAAGAGGACTTGAGTATTTCTCCCGACCTGAAGATCCTCATTAAAAATTAGGAGGACTGGTAACATTTCGGCAAATCGTGAGTGAGAGTACCACGAACTCTGCCTTCAGTAGGCTGTGGTGAAAGCACAATGATTCACCTGCGACGGCAAACCTGGGCTCGGGAGCGACTTTTGGGCTCCGGGTTACAGGTTACTGACCCAGCGTCACGTCCCTTGATCCTTTTTTATTTCTGTTTTTGTTTCCCGGCTTGTCAACACACCTGCTTCGTAGAGAGCAAAGAACAAGTTCCTCTTTAAATATTTGTGATGTTATTGTGCGACATTTATTTTGCTTGAAGTGAATTTCTTAAACTAGAATATCTTGGCTTGTTGGCACTCACCTTCACACGCACATGTACATTTATGTTGTAGATACACACACGTATATAATCGCTTCTATATATATATGTACTTGCGCGTGTGTGTATGTCCCCCTGTGCTTCAGTACGTTTAGTTGATTAATTAGATAGATTACTTGGGATTGCATCTTTAATAAATGTACATAAATAAAGAATGTTTGAAGTCATTCCTTATGCTTGATTTATTTTTCACAAAGAATAAATATGATATGTACCAAGGCTACGTGCAAAGAAACACTTCATTGGTTACAATTATACATTTTTAAGGAGAATTGTTTTAAACTAACCAAATATAACAGCACGTAGCAATAAAGCAGATGCGGACGTATCGTATTCAAGATCCAAATGGGCAGTGAAAGTGAGGTAAGAAGAAGGAACTCGAGTATTGATAAAGGAAAGTATACGAAGAGATAGTATCATGGTTTGTTGCTCCATTATAGCCTCCCCCTTCCTCGAATATGGCTGGTTTTAGTGATTTCAATGCTCCCAAAGTATGGATCTTTGTATTGTAATATGTCATCACCGTTTATCAGACCATTGCTGGATCGTTAGTCATTCCTATTATGCCTATGATCTGACTTTCTTCATCTTCCTTTGTTTCTCCTTTCTCCCGTCCGCTGAAAGGAAAAGACATAGTCTTTGTGCACCTCTCATCATACATCTTGAATCAGACAGCCAGTAGATGCGTAATCAGTGAGGTTATAAGTTGAGACATCTCACTACAGGAGGTAATATAGAAATGTAACTAGGGAGGGGCGGAGGTTGAGTTGCGATGAGTAGGCTAATAGGAAGAGAAAGGACCGGTTATTGAATCTGAGGTTAGACAAAGAAATCTCAGCCAGCTCTAGATAGCAATTTGCCATATCACTAGAGTGGCATCTGATATTTACTCTCCAGTAATTTGTTTTTATAAGACTGAGTTTTTTGGGAGGGATCGGGAACGATTGGAGGGTCGCCGCACATCTCATCATAAAATATATCGTTTCGACATTTGTGCAGGCATGCAGCCAGAGATATGTCTGTAAAATATGATGAAAGAAATTTATTACAAGTTGTTTTAATGTTTACTAGATTTAATAACCTTAAGAGACCATTCAAAATTAGTATTAATGAACCATTACACCCTGGCGAACAAGATGAGTGGATACTATAAACAGTAACATCACACCTGTTGCCATCAGATATCGCAGTTCGTTAT
>NC_061824.1:12696983-12699483 GCF_019202785.1 Penaeus chinensis
CTCTGATCTGTGTGTCAGACCGTGGATTAACTTGGAATTTCTAGGCGTCCGCTCTTGTGTTGCCAAGAAATTGGAGGTCTAATAAGGTATCTACAAAGCTAAAGTAGCCGAACGCTGGATTTATGAATATTGAAATGTCAGCAGGATCTTACGTCCATAAGTCACACCCTGAAGGTCGAGCAGATTTCAAATTTCTTTTTTAACTTGACACAGCATGAAAAGAATAGGGTCACGATTTGACCTCGAAGCTGCGAGTGATGGCCAGGTCGCCAGAGGCCACGGTTAATACTTGTCATAACGTAGAATAACGGAGGTCAAGAACTGGGAGGGGGTGGGGGTGACCGGATACGAAGTGTGGGAACCCAAAGAAAAACTGAAAGACAGACAGGACGGAGGGGCGAGCGAGGTATATCCAGCCAGAAAATCTCTCGCGGTGATGAAGCATCCGAGAAGACATGATTCGTTCAGAAAGAGAGAGAGAGGGAGAAAAATCCAAAGTGCAGTGTTGAGAAAATGTTCGTGAGTGTTCCCCGTTCGATGTTACAAAACGAGGGAAAATATGGAGAATGATCATTAGCGGCATAATTCAATCTAGGACATTCCTCGTATAGAGAAATATCGAAGAGTTAAAAGTCGAAATATGCTAAACTATCTCTAGAAGAACCCGGTTGACAACACCCATCCTTCCGGTTACCCCAGACCCTTCGGTGACCTCTTCGAACGGTTCATTGGAGCAGCACGAAATTTTGAACTTGGAGCCTTGAGGACGAATCCGATGACGAAATGCTCTGCATCTTCCAAGGTTATTTTCGTTACTTTTTGAACGCCGGAACCATTACAAATACTAGATCATTACTGTAATTACAAATGAGGAAGGCGTAATATACCACTGCATTACCCACAACGTGCAACGAATATCATTAAAACTGTTCCCATAATTATGATCTTTGCTGTTATCGTATCTTCCTGCTCATCTTAATTGTTATGGTAATCAATACACACCATCTCATCATCATCGCCTTCGTTGCAACGGCATTGCAACATCCATCACCCTTTCATTTCTCCTTTTCTTTCTCCTCCCCCCCCCCCCCCCCTGCCACTTTCCCCTAAACACCTCCTTAACCTCTCTCTTGACCCCAGTATTCTCAAGTTTTAGAAAATTTAAACTGCTCCTTCCCTTTTCACACCAAGCATATAAGGAGATGACCTTTACTAACATGCCAGATATTACTACATTGTCTTGGCGAACTTATTTCCTTTGCTAGTTTCCTGCTTCTATGATACGGTGCTTGTTCGTCTCGTTAGGGATGAAGGCTCTGCTGGTCGGAACCGCATCTCATTTTCAGACTTCACTTCGGGAATGGCTTTCACTTTCACGTGTCGCTTCATGTGTATCTGTCTGTCTATCTGTTTATTTATATGTCCATCTAATTCTCTCTTTCACACACACACACACACACACACACACACACACACACACACACCTCTCTCTCTCTCTCTTTTTCACACATTCTCTCTCTCTCTCTCTCTCTCTCTCTCTCTCTCTCTCTCTCTCTCTCTCTCTCTCTCTCTCTGCAACACATACACACACACACACACACACACACACACACACATATATATATATATATATATATATATATATATTTAAATATATATATATATATATATATATATATATATATATATATATATATATATATATATAAAGTGTTTATGTGTGTATACATATATATATATATATATATATATATATATATATATATATATAAATGTATAATATTTATATGTATATAATATATATATGTATATGGTATATACATTTCTGTATATGTATAGTGTATATATATATATATATATATATATATATATATATATATATATAAAGAGAGAGAGAGTATACATTTATACATGTATACACACGCATGCGTTTGTTCAAATGGAGGCAAGCAGCCATCTAGGGTGAAATGTGTAAGTTTATAAACACATTAAAAATGCTGTAAACAATAAGTTCATCTTGATAATTGAATGAGGGGGCGATCAAAAAATGGGGGGTAAATGAGCTTGTCGCCGAGGCCAACTCGAAAGCTTCTTCAGTGCTAAGCCTTGCATAGAATCCCCTCCCCCCACATACATATATACAACCACAGGTCACTTTCCGAGAGATAAAAAAGAACACATGATGTTTCTTATGGAGATTAAGAGTGAAGGAAATGGAAAGGGAGACGGTGAGGGAGGATAAAAAAAAGAGAAAGAGAGAGAGAAAGGAAGAACGAGAAACAGATAAGACAGGTAGACAGGTAGACAGGTAGACAGGGAGAGAGAGAGAGAGAGAGAGAGAGAGAGAGAGAGAGAGAGAGAGAGAGAGAGAGAGAGAGAGAGAGAGAGAGAGAGAGAGAGAGAGAGAAATGACAGGCATTGCTGCCATTATGATTCTACTTGAAGACTTTAAAGGGAGAAGTCTTTGGTACTGAACTCTAAAAAACCCAAAGAGGTTAGG
>NC_061824.1:12704483-12706983 GCF_019202785.1 Penaeus chinensis
GAGCTCGTTGTTCGAAATCAGTCTGCGCGCCGTACACGTGAGCTTACGAGCAGGTTTCTTACACCTCTCCCGCCGTAGGTTTTCAGCTCTCGTTAAACAGCAATCGCGTTCGTCCATGTAATGAGTTCCTGAGGAAGAAAAGAGCGAAAATTAACTTAAGTCAGAGCAACCAACCTCGAGGCCACTCCAACATGGTTCCCTCAGCACGACAAAATATGATCCATCAGATCCCGTTTTCTGTCGGTTGGGACAGGAGGCGCTGGGCGGCGGGAAATTCAGATTTTATCGCGCAGGAAAACTCAAAGGCAATCGGAGCACAGTAATGGTGTGTTCCCACTGGCGCCTGTGAACGATCACTGGGAGTTCTAGACGTTCCGAAGGTCAAGGCCTCTGCTTCCAGAGAGTCAGCTCGTGTTACTAAAATAAGAGTGGTCAGCGAATTGCAGAATTGCATGTACATGGTTCAATAGTAAATATTATGTCCATCTATTTATTTTATTAATTTAGCATTATTTGATTGATATATTTTAGCTAGTCTGAAAATAAGAGAGTTGAAACTAAAATAATTCGAGTGTAAGAGTAGTCGTCAAGGAGGTTTTTTTTCTTGTTTTGTTATGATTAGTTTAAATGGGAAATCAACATATATTGATAATATACTAGTAGTGTTATGCTATATATGTATGTTTAGAGTTATTTAAAGTTTGGAAATGTTTACCACCGAAAAAGTAATAAATAATGTGTTACACACACACACACACACGTGTGTGTGTGTGTGTGTGTGTGTGTGTGTGTGTGTGTGTGTGTGTGTGTGTGTGTGTGTGTGTGTATGTGTGTGTGCGTGTGCGTGCGTGCGTGCGTGCGTGCATGCGCGCGCAAGGATTCATATTTATACTCTTTCTAGATGATTGTCGAAACCGCAGATATTTTTGGAATAAGCTTCAGTGAATGTACATTTATAGCACTGGAATGATTATAATAACAAAACCTAGATTCAGTAACCATCTTCATTACGTCTACATTTTAGAGGTAAAAGATGCTTAAGAAAAGAATAATGAAAACAAAGCCACATAGAAAGAACGTAAATAATGGATGTTATGATCGTATATCTGCTTTAGTAACTTAATTAAATCTCTCCCTTGTCTTCTTCCCATCTTGACCTCACAGAATTTCATAAGTGCATTTGAAGGTGCAAAAACATTGCCCAGCGAAATTATTTTAATCTTCAGCACGAAAACTCGCAATCTAATGCATGGTGAAATGGACGATTCTCCCGAGCTTTTATTAATTGAATGACTAAACGGAGCAGTCTGACCTTTAGATAACTGACAAGAGGAGTGAGACCACCTCCGCCACGCCAGTCGGAGCGTTCCATCTTCTGGCTTCGGAGTCCAGAGGTTGAGGTCAAGGAGGAGAGCCCCCTTGAGATGTTGCACGATAATGGTATTATGTCTTGGGGTTATTATAACACATACGCACTCACGCGCGCACGTTGAGACATACTTGCATATTTGCATGTTGCAGAAAAAAATGTGCATGATGGTGATTCTAGGTGATGATTATTGTTATATGTCTATAGCTATATCTATATTTATATTGATGTGTATGTATATTAATTTATATCCATATATATAATTATATTCGTACATATATGCAAACACAAACATGTATGTATTTATGTATGTGTGTTACTAATATTAAATTCACAGAGCGACAACCACACAAACAACAATTATCATATTGAAAAGATAAAGCAATAATGTTAGTGATTACTATGTAATACGAAAACATAGCAAAAGGAAAATGGAAAAAAAAAGCAGAATAAGAAGTTGATTTATGCTTCCGACAACAAAGTTTTTCTTTCAAATGCGAACTTCCTATCTGTCACTTATAATAATGGTATAATGATTACTTATGATTGCTAATGATGCACTCTCCGTTATACGCTCTTGTAATAATACTGGATTTTAAGGATAGATTTAATGAGCGATACTTATATTACGGTTTATTTTTTTGTATTCTCTTGCTGTTTAGTTCTCCTGCTTGGCGATATTAACCTCAGTATTCTTTTTAGTACATTCATCTGTGGCAATAGCCAGAAATGGATACAGCGGAAGACATTGAATTGCAGTGTTTAGGAATAGTATCAAGAATAATTTTACGGAAGAATTTAATACCGCAGAATCAGTATTGTTATGCAGGTGATCACGAGGAATGCACTTACACTGCATTCCGATCTACGAGTGACCCAGATATTACATAACAGGAAAATGGCTTGGTCATCACAATCTTCCAATTCATTTCCTTCGTACTTCCCTACGGAGTCCTCAATCCCAGGACCACCCTCGTCGCTACGAAATCACGGTTACAACACAGACCACGTTTTCACAGATCACCAAGGTCATCCTGCCATTGATGCTGCGTTTCACAGGGTATCATTTTCCTTCACTCGCTATCGCCAGATCTAAAATGTTGCCGACAGCTCCGCCGGCAATTAGTATTC
>NC_061824.1:12711983-12714483 GCF_019202785.1 Penaeus chinensis
GGAAGGAGGCGGTGGAGCCCGGGTCAACACGACACCTCACAGTGGGTTAAGAAGCCATAACCGAAAGTATCACAGGTCGCCGCCAGGTAATGACCCACTGACTATACTCCACAATGTTAACATTACGAACCTGGAGCACGCAGCCTCCCCCCTCAGCCCCTCCGCCTCGCTCCTCGATCATGCCCTTCGAGGGACACGCACGGAAACCCATAAGCCACAAATCTAACCGGCCTGAATAGGACGCGAGACCCGGGATGCTCCGACGGTGCCCCTGTGAAGGAGAGCCGGAAGGCCAGAGGAGGTGCGAGCTAGAAGATGCCCTGAAGCATTTTCAGGCACTCTTTCGAACACTTTGATACTAACACGAAAACAGTACCTATTCAGATCAATTTGCTTTTTCACATTTATTCACACTCACTCCAGTATTAACGTAGGCAAATACCATCGCGCGCTCGCGCGACTCTGTGTGTGTGTGTGTGTGTGTGTGTGTGTGTGTGTGTGTGTGTATGTATGCATGTATGTGTGTGTGTGTATGCGTGTGTGTGTGTGTGTGTGTGTATGTGTGTGTGTGTGTGTGTGTGTGTGTGTGTGTGTGTGTGTGTGTGTGTGTGTGTGTGTGTGTGCGTGTGCGTGTGCGTGTGCGTGTGCGTGTATGTGTGTGTGTGAGTGTGTGTGTGTGTGTGTGTGTGTGTGTGTGTGTGTGTGTGTTTAATGTTTATATACTTACATATATAGATATGTATATATACATATGTATATAATTTGTCTGGCAACCGCTTACACGAATTTGAATCAGTTAATCCAGTTCTCTGTAGGTATTCGCGGCCTCCCTCTGCACAAATTGAGCCGCAGCGCACTATAATAACCTCCAGATAATAGTCACGTCTTCAAAGTGGATAGGATATTAGAAAATAAAAATCCTACTCACATTAGAAAACGATGTTAATCCATTTTCAAGAAGTAATACACACCATGATAATATGCATAAGATTACACAACGCATGAATGTGTTTGATACGTGCGCACCGTCAATCAAGCATTTCAATCAATGCAGTCATCCTTACTCTTATATTCAAAACCCTGCTGTCGCTTTCCTCATCCGACATTTCAAGAATGAGCTCGAGCTACAAGACTGATCGGGACGCGAAAAGGAACGCGCCGTCTGTTTCAAAAAAGGACCTGTAGGTTTCTGTGAGAAGCCGCCCCATCTCCCGGCGGGACGCAACAACTCAAACACGCGTGAGAGAGCGTTTAGGAGTACAAAGAACTTCGTTGTTTTCACGACTAACCTTCAGAGGTAAATTATAATAATGGTCTTAATGAACCAATCGGGTGCAGGACTTTACTAGACAAGAACATGCAAAATATGCAGAGAACTGGCACGAACGCCATGTGATAGCCGAGCCTTCTTACCTATTGACACGCACAATCCTCCTTCCACGTGCGCTCTGCTCTCACCAATGGTTATGCACACACACGCACACTCCTACATGCTCACATACGCGCACGCTCATTCACCGGCGTAAACACAGACACAAACATGTACGTATCCCTACTCTCTCTCTCTTTTTCTCTCTCTCTCTCTCTCTCACACACACACACACACACACACACACACATACACACACACACACGCACGCACACGCACACACACACACACACACACACACCACACACACACACACACACACACACACACACACACACACACACACACACACATACACACACACACACACACACGCGCACATGCACACCCGTGTATGCACATAAATAAATCATAAAAAACGGTTAGAGGCGCTTGAGCACGTTCACAAACAAAGGCAAGAAATTCAAGCACATATCTAAACAAACACACAAACCTAAGCACGCACGCAGATGCAGTCACCTATGATCACAGTGCAATATCTTCCTCAGTGTTTACAGTCGCTTAGCAGCCAAACAAAGCATTGTAACCACCGCAAACAGCTCTCGTGCCTCCTAACTACCATCTCCATATTCCATCGGCATATTGTTATTAGCCGACGTGCCTCCGGGTCTGAAGCCATACGCATTACCTTTGAAAAATCGCGCTGCTGCCTACGATACAAATAATTTGCGGAGTGTGTGCCCCAACGCATTTCAGACAGGAGCTACACATTTAAATGATAATGCACACCAGTAGTTACCCCTAACCTATAATAAATTATGCTAATGAGATGAATTTGTAATTAGACTTATAAGTAGTTATTAGGATGCCTCAACCCTGCGATTAGTGATACTCAGCTATTGAAGGGGCGTGGCATATGGAGTTATTAATATTAATAAGATGTAGCTCGATAAATAGAAAGCAGCGTACAGTCAACTCGCATGCACTATGCGAATTCACTTGCATGCCATAACGCGAGATTGTAATAACCAATTGTGTTTTTACTTGATGGACTAAGATACGTAACTAAGATATATTACGGAGAGAAATCTCATGGTGAAATGAATTCCATTTACTGACGGAAGACAGCTA
>NC_061824.1:12734483-12744483 GCF_019202785.1 Penaeus chinensis
GAGTATTGTCATTATCTCAATCTCGGCCTCGTGGATTTCGCTTTTATATATTTTTTTTATATGGATATACGGTATATGTGTGTGGATGAACCTTTAGAACCAAAATTAGGCAAATCTTTGGACGGGTACCATATATATATGTATGTGTGTGTGTGCACACATATATGCACACATATGTGTATATTTGTATTTATATATGTATATATACATATATATACATATATATGTATATGTATATATATATATATATATATATATATATATATATATATATATATGTTTATGGACACACACACACACACACACACACACACACACACACACACACACACGCACCTTCCGTTTACCGCTATAGCCTACTATCCAAGCAAAATCGGTTATGTAGGTACATGTAAATGCGTAGTCCTTTTATTCAATCGCCACAATAGACACAGAAAGAGCCTCCCTGGCATGCCCAGCTGCCAGGCCGGGGCCTGGCAGCTGGGCAAAGCATAAACATGGTACAGGCTCCAGTTGACTTGATGTGTTGACAGTGGCTTTTGTCTCCTCTGATACAGTTTGCAGTAAATGCACTTGATCTAAACGTCACATCCTTTCCTTTATTCTCAAAGTAATTATTCTTATTTCAAGAAGAAAGAATAAACCTTTATTGAAAAGGCAATGACCTCCTGGACGGTGAAGATAGAAAGAATAAAAGAGCGACTCACCCAAATCTTATGGTCTCAGTGTTGAATATCCGACTGGTTTCTTTGCCCTTGTTGGCAAATAGTAGGGATAGGGGGAGGGCCCCCGACCTTTGCTTGTTGCTGTTCAGGCTTACTGACTTTGACGTATTTAATAAGACAGCAGACTCTGAGGCAGCAAGGGAGGGCCTGTCGTCTCCTCCTTGGGTACATTATGGCACGACAGGGCTAGTCTCCTGCCCACAAGGTCATGCTCTGAGCCTGTCACTTGTTATTATTACTGGTAACATTGGATGATTACTATATAAGGAGTGACCCGCTGTTACTGCAATCGTCATTAACGGTTACTATTGTGATTTTCCTTATTGCTGTAATTAGCACCGTTGATATCATACTACATATTACTATTACTCCTGGTGCTGTTGTTGCCACTAGTGCTAGTATTACTATTGGTATTACTATTAATATTGTTATTACTGCTACTGCTACTATTATTATTACCGTTTTTTTAATCGGCCCCAGTCCTCTCCTCACAGCCATGCGAACATTTCCATTTATTAAAAGATCATACATACCACCATCACCACTACTACTGCCGCTGCTGTTGCTTCTGCTGCTGCTGTTGCTGTTGCTACTACTGGTAAAGCTATAGCCTTTCATAGAAAATCAGTATTAGTTTTATTGTCGTTTTTGAAATGGTAAAGCATCGTGAAAGAATATTTCTGAGAACAAGATATATACTGCTTCTTGAAAATGTTTATATTACATCTTAACCAGAAATATAATGCCTATAAAAGTTACATATATGCTTGTTTGTCACATCCGACTGTTTTAGAATCGTGTCACAGTGAATTCGTTACCCTCATCCTGAACATCTACATCAACATCAACATCATTACCAGTATCAGCATCAGCATCAACACCATTATCACCATAATCATTAACAACATGAGCAAATATGGTAATCTTTGCTAATATCATCATTATCATTTCTCATTCTCTCATTATCGTTACTATTTTTGATATGATTATAATTAACATTATTGATATTATTTCGTTATATTTGATAATCTGTTATTGCTTAATCATCACTGCAGCTATCATCATTAACAGTATTGTTAGTATTATCATTAAAACCATCGTCATTATAGATATAATTATTACTATTTCTATTACTCCTGCGAGCGGGATGAAAAGGTGAAGAGGCAATTCTCCTCTCCTTCATCCCTCATTCGCCCGCTTCCTTGTCTCTCGCCTCTTCTTTTCCCTCTCCCTCTACCGCTGTGATGTTGATGATGATGCTAGTAATAATGAAGATGATGAACACAATGATGATAATGATAAAGATAATAAAAATAACAATAATGATAATAATAATGATGCCTTATGTTCGTTCTCATGTGTATGAGCCCAGCTTTCATATATATGTTGTCGATTATCCCCCTACTTTACGTCAAAATAAAACAAATTTTGCATCCCATGGCGTACGTTTTCAGGCGTGATGTGTACATTTTTAGTAGAATGAAGCGACTTCAGCTCCACAGTACCATATTATATGATTTCAGGTGTAATGTGATAATGAATACACGGATAATATTTAAATTTATTTATTTGTTTATTTATTTCGGTCTGTTTTGTTATAGATTTTCTTATTGTTATCTATAAGTAAGTTAAAAATAATGCTAATATTTGATGTTTTGTGTTCTTGAGTAAAGCAAAATCATTCTGATTTAACAGACTTTGTCATGGCTGTTATCGAAGCCCAAACAATCACTTCTCTGGCAAAGACAGCGCAGCGCAAAAATCTCAAGCAGTAACAAACCAATAACTTTGAGATAATCCGTGGAAGACGGTCTAAGGCTGGGAGTGACCGGCAATGTACCTGCTTCTCTCATGCCCATATTTAGGAAGATCTTGCAGATTCTTAGAGTTAACTTTACTAAGACGTTTGTTGGCCTGAAAGCTTAACTTTGGAGCCTGCTCTTCTGGCTTATAATACGCCGAGAAATTCGAACATTCTTAAGGCTTACTATTATCGTGATTCACTCAGTATCATTATTTATATATATTGTGAAAGCAACTATTTTAATGTTCTAGCCTATTTCAAATGATGGATCACAGATCTCGTGGATAGAAAAGCAACAAGTACCAGCAAAAAGATATCGGTCACTACACCCATGAAGAATAATGCTGCGATCATATTTTCCAAAGCCTTATTTCAGGCTCATAATCCGGAAAGCACTCCCCTCACAAACCTACTGAAACGTCTGTCCCCGACCTCCGAGTAACAATTGCAATTAGCGATACCTGATACCCCGCGAAGGGCAAATCTTAGCTGACCTCCACGACCTGATAAGTGATGGTCGTTAGTTCCCAGCCGGCTATTGACGTATTTCTCTAAGGCCACTCCTAAGGGCAATCTGATACTCTGGCGGTCGTGATTAATTGCAGGCCGGATATTAAATTCTCAAGCTGCTTTTAATGACCTGCGTTGACCCAAATGACCTGAGAGAGGATCGAGCAAGTCCAACCCGAGGGCTGAACGGACCACACGTTGTTTCATGCCGTGTGGCTGTAGTGAAGATTTGTTGGTCGCTTTCTAATGTGCTTTTTTATGGAGCTGCCGTTCGAGGTTTTAAATATTAACATTGCTTTTAGTCACAAGTTTCATTTAATCTATAATTTCGACAAAAAAGTTAATTGGGGAATGAGAGAAGGCGAGAAATCTACATATATTAGAGTAGACTTCACAAACATATATCACAAAAAACTTTCTCTCACATATCCCTCACCATCACCGCCAGCAACGCACGCAGATGCATGAATATTTACACTTGCATATTTACAGCCGGGTGAACAAATATAACGATTCACGAGACTGCGCACATTGGCTATAAAGAACAAGCTCAGAATGAGATAAGTCTCGCTAGTTATAACTGACTTCCTTTCTTTACTGGATTCGTGTTAGTGCCACGATGAAAGTTCTGTTCCTTGTGTAATAAGCTTGGCGAGATATGTTTAGTTGCCTTATGGACAGCGAATTGTATTTATGACCGACGCACATGCACATTCCTTTACTTGTTCAGGCACATACGCGTATACTTACACGCACTCACATATTCGGGCACATTCAAACATAAACAAGCACATGCACACGCACATGCACACTCACATGCAGACGCAGACGCAGATGCACACGCTCACACACACACATATACACATATGTGTACACACACATACACAGACACACACGCACATATGTGTATTTATATATAATATATATATATATATATACATATATATATATATATGTATATATATAATATGTAATATAATATATGTGTGTGTGTGTGTGTGTGAGTATACACACATATGAACATACACACAGACACACAAACACGCACACGCACACACACACACACACACACACACACACACACACACACACACACACACACACACACACACACACACACGTACGTATATATATGTATATATATGTATATATATTATATACATATATATATATATATATATATATATACATACACACATATATATTTATATTTATATACAAAACATATTATATATATATATATATATATATATATATATATATATACATATACATATACATATACATATTTATATACAGATATATACGTATGTGATTATTTATATATATGTGTGTATATATATGTATTTATATGATTATATATGTAATAACTTGATAATCATCGCCGCAAAAAGCCGTCTCGCTTAACTGTTCTTACGAACCCTTTTCTCAACGGGCGGCCTCGTCAGCGTAGAAACTTCGCAACCGCAGACGCCGTCCTTTTCAAGTACTCTCATACGTAAGCAGGGAATTGGCACAGGTATATGTCCGTCGCAGGCGGCGCTCCATGATAATTGAGGCCTTACGAAATGTCTTCAAGTGTTATTATCTCTCTCTTAGTGTGAAGATGCATACCTATTTTACATTAATGATATCACTAGAAAGTTGCTCCATTTATAAGATTATTCATGTTTATATTAACTAAAAACCTGATTCAACACACCACTTACTTGCGCTACAGCAAAGAAAGTGGATTTGCATATATGTGCAAAAACGTAAACTAGTGCGAAACTAGACACATTGATAAAAAAGTAGATCCACTGGTTTTTTGTCCTTCCAATAATTCCTTCGTGTTTAATCCTTCATAGACAGGTTAATGGGAAAAAAATGGGTTTACTTGTTTATTTGGATTCATACTCAGAACTCCCGCCCACAGAAGAAGCGCCTCCGCCATACAAGGCGCTCGTTCGCTCCGAAACGGAAAGTGGACTCGTTCCATCACACGGCGCGGTCCTGCCCTTCATGCCAGGTGATCAAGCCATTACGGCGCACGATCAGACCCACCGAGAAACTTACGTACAATTGCGTGCGCTAAGCGGCCAACTCCCAGCCGAAGACACTCACGAACGCTGAAGACAAGTCATTCCAAATGTGACTTTATCGCCACGAACTGACCTCGTAAGAGCTGCCTTTATCTCCCATTGGGGTAATAATGTTTTCATGTAACTAATTTGATGAGGAGAAATGATACTTATTAGATATTTATCTCGTCTAATAGCGAGGAATGTAGGATTGTTTCTCTCGACGCAGTAATTGTTTCCTTTTGGCCAGAGATGGCAGGGCTGAGGCGCAGCGGCGGGGGAGACACTTCTAGGGAAGGAAGAATTTCAAGTCAAAATAATTTTTACTAAAACTAAGAAACACTGGCGGGAGATGCGAGCAATGACATGCTTGATTTGGCTGTGAATGTTGCGTAATGACAGACATGAGTTAATGATTTACAGCTTCGCCTGGGCAGGAGTGAAGAAAGATTTCGTTTCTTGATTCCGCTTTCAGGATGGAGCAAGATTTTGAGAGAGAGAGAGAAAAAAAAACACTTCACACGGCTCTTCGTATGAACGCCCAGCTTCAAAGATTAAACCGTAATCTCAGATACTTCTGCCTGTTGAAGATATAATATACATCCCATGTGACATATTCTTCTAATATGCACCTTAAGCAGCCTCGTGCTGTTAGAAATGTTTTTTGTGCATTGCCTGAACACGATTGTGAGCAAGCCGTGCTTAGTTATAAGCACTTAACTCATTAACAGCAGTCTTTAACCCTCTTATTACAGTTTACTATCGCCATGATCCCGACAGAAAGAGTTCCTTTTTTATAAAACCTTTGCAAGACATTCATATTATATTTAGCTTAGTTTTTACTGAGTTTCTATTGCCTGTTCATTCATGAAAATTAGCAGTTCTGTCTCAGTGACAGAAATTTATTGGTTATTTCATACTATACATGATCCCCTGGTCACGAATTCATATCCAGCTTTCGTAGTGCAAACTCGCAGGTACCATCCTCATTAATTAATTTTGGGTTTAATGACAATAGCTCACAGTAATTCGAGGGTGTATCCTACTACGTGGAGATCATGATGCTAACCACAACTAAAGTGACGAGCAATGACAATGATTATCTATCCAAAGACTGCTTTTGATGACTAATCTGTTATATCAACACTTTGTAACCCCCCCCCCCCCATCTTGACTGTCGCGGATACAGGCAGCGATGTAATGAATATTGATTCCCACCGAATATTCCAAATGTCTAGTTTTACACGTTTATTATCGAATAGTTAACGAGTTGAATTAAAACATGTTATTTTTAGGCATAAACTATCTTTGCTTATCGCAAACGTAGGAATCAAATTATCAATTGAATGCAGAAATGTCATCTCATACACACACACACACACACACACACACACACACACACACACACACACACACACACACACACACACATACATAAACACATACACACACATAAATACACATACACATATATACAAACACAAACACACACAAAAACGAAAGTATTCACACAACACACGCACACACATGCGCACACACACACTCACACACGATCTACCTATCTATGTATGTATATGTATATGTGTATATATGTGTATTTGTGTGTATATATATGTGTGTATATGTATATATATATATATATATATATATATATGTATATATGTATATATATGCATGTGTATATATATATATATATATATATATATATATATATATATATATATATATATATATATATATATATATATATATTTTATGTGTGTGTGTGTATTATATATATGCTTGTGTGTGTCTGTGCGCATATATATATATATATATATATATATATATATATATATATATATATATATTTATATATACATATATGTATGTATATACATGTATGTGTGTGTGTGTGTGTGTGTGTGTGTGTGTGTGTGTGTGTGTGTGTGTGTGTGTGTGTGTGTGTGTGTGTGTGTGTGTGTGTGTGTGTGTTGAGTGTGATTGTGTGTGTGTATGGATATGAATATGGATATGGATATGGATATGTGTATGGATATGAATATGGATATGGATATGGATATGTGTATGGATATGAATATGGATATGGATATGTGTATATATATTGAATGATATATATATATAATATATATATATAAATATCTACCTCTTTCTCTTATATATATGTATATATATATATATATATTTTTTTTTTTTTATATACATACATGTATATAGTATATACATGTTCACAGTCACAGACACACGTTCGCGCATTATATTGCCCTTCACATTTGTTTGTTAAATGATGTTTTTATTATTTCCCTAAAAGCTCTTCTTGTATGCTCTATCAACTTTTAATTTGTCAGTTTCTAATATGCACCCTGTTATGCCATTAAGATAATAAACTATAATTCAGGGCGGACTGCTTGGTTAGTTCTATAACTTACGTATATTCATATTATTTTGAGAAGAGGAAAGCTTTGCCACTTTCGCGCCGTGAACTATTCCGCCTCACCTGATGACCTGGGCAGCTCCATCCCTCCGGACCTCTCTTGTTCTCCTGAGCCGTACATGGCCCTGTGGTCACCTCATGTCCCCTTCAACGTTTCCCGCGTGTCCGGCTAGCATCCATGGCCCTCATGACCACTATTATCATAACCTTTGGCCTTCTCGTCGCCCTTCTTCAAGTCATTTGTCTCTCCAAACACGCGGCTCCATGTAACCTTCCATCTCATCGTGTTCTATTAAGCCCTTTGTTTATATTACACTATTCTTTAAGATTCCTTGCATCTCCCCACACTTTTTCTCTCCTCTTCGGATTGCTTTTGAGTGGCTATTCGGCTAGTGCTAGTCGAGTTTCGATGGAAACACTACTAGGATGTTGCTGAACATCACTCGCCATTTCTTTTTTACGCAGGAAAGATGATAATGAATATTAGTTGACATGATGTGACTGTCTCTTTTAGGATCCTTTAATCACCATCCATTTACTTATCGTGTTCGACGACTTACTAGGACCCATGAGTGATCGAGCGCGAGTGTTCCCACGCCCCGGTAAGGGTGGTTGGGCCGCCGCTGGTCGTGGTTGACACCTGGCATGACCCCCGCCCTGGCAGGCCTCACCCGCCACTACCTGAATAACCAATGAGCTGGACACTCCACTAGCGCCACTAAGCGGCTGCTCAGGGAGTTTTTTCTCTGTTTACCGTCGCTTTTACGAGCTTTTTGTGTGCCATCTTTCAGGAAATTCTGATCCTGAGAGAGCATAAACGAATTATATTTTTTTGATAAATGGATATATCAGTTTCCTGATAACGATGGTTAGGATATTTTCTCCGATATATTAGGAAGGAAGCACACTGAGGCGATTCCACGTGAGCGAAAATCCAACCAACGAATCCCAAGAGGAGGTCGGTTGTACTCCTGACGTAACTCGCTCAGCACGTTCTCTGTACCGCTCGGTGCCGGAATTAGCGAAGCCTTAGAACCTTCCTGTAACCTTTTTGGGGAAGGGCTGCGGTGTCTGTTTTTGCTAAAGCGAAATAACTATTTTGTTCAGGAGAAGATACATTGCAATGGGAGTTCTAGAGGTTTGCAACATTGGCAGTGTTTTGAACCTTCCCTCTCAGTTAGCTGGAAGCGGCATAAAATTTGGCCATCAGGATTTTTTGCGTGTTGCAGTAATGGGTAAGGGCACTTAAGAGGTTAAAAGGGATGCAGGTAAATCTTAGGGGCGGCAAAAAGTCCAAGGTGTTAAATTAATCTTGTTTAACACCACGATGTCTTGACTGGTCTTCTATTTTTTTGGGTGTGTAGGAAAAGCCACCATGACGCATCATAAAGATCCATGCATTGGGCACTTGATAAAGTTGGTGAATAATGAAGGGAGAAATTAGAGATCGTAGAAGAATATTCTGAGATAAAGATCCATACCGGTTTATGAATCCGGCGGGTCTTCTCATTTTACTCTCTTTATTACTACTACTTATTTCTTTTGATAATTTACCACTTATATGACGTTGTTCCACTGATGCTTTTTACTATGCAATGGAGATTTTGTTTAAATCAGCTTTTACTCAACCTTCTCTCTCTGTCTCTCTGTCGCTTTTTCTCTAGTACTAGTTCTTTCTAGTACTACCAGTACTACTGTACTACTACCACCACCACCTCCACTACCTCCATCACTACCTCCACCCACCACCACCACTACTATTACTACTACCATCACACCACCGCCACCATCATTATAACACCACCTCCACCACAAACAACAAATATTACAACTACTACCATTGCCGGTGCCTCTAAAACGCCAACTACGGCAGCAATTCTTCAGGTTCCTGTGCGGCTGCAAAATATTAGCCCTTACTGCATCCACAGATATATTTGCTACAACCAGTGCTTGTGTTGTGGTTGTTCCTACTCTCTTCTCTACGCTCTCGGGTCATAAACAGGGAACTTACAAAGTGGATAATATATTTTCTTTTGAGAAAAAGTTCCTGCGAGACGAGAAAAACCAGCTCGCTTGTGTCTCGAAGGTAAAGAAAGGCTGTTTTCGCACGCCAAGTACAAGCTGAAGTTTGTTGTGTACATATTTCTTTCCCTCTCCCCGTCTCTTTCCAGTTGCATTATGCGCATCTTTATGAAACATGGCATTTTTTTTTATTTCCCTTTCCCTTTTGCGGGGATAGAGCCTAGTGTGTAAATTATTTATATTTACATGAAAGAAGAATCCCGTTGCAACGTCAGTGCCATCATCCCGGAGCTTATAACGTTTAGAATAGGAACGGCGTTGGTTTCAGGTTCCCAGATTCGCATGCAGACACCTTCCCTTCTTTCACTTTTAATCGATTCCTTGTGCTTGGTATCGGCCTTTAAGATTTATATATTTATTATTATTATTATTATTATTATTATTA
>NC_061824.1:12759483-12771983 GCF_019202785.1 Penaeus chinensis
ATTGAGATGGTGATAATGATAAAATGATGGTGGTAACAATAGTGATGAAAATTAAGTGTAGGTAATTCAGTGGCAAAACTCTTAAATTTACTGAAACAGGAAAACAAAGTATAATGCTATTTAAAGCACACTACTAGAGGACAAAGGATGAATAACCTATATATTCCAGAAGTGAAAAGAAGGTAAGCCTGAGAGCCCGAGCAATTATTTTTCGCGTCGCCCACTGCTGGCCTCGAGACAGGTTCGGACTCTGGCTCGGAATACACGAGGAGTTTTGGCCGGCACGGGGAAGGTGGCGGTCTGCTGGGTGAAAATTAGCGCAGTTTGGCTACATGACCTGAATAATCAGCCATGATAATTTGTACGCTGTGACAATACAAATGGACTGCTATATGCACCTCAGCACCTTCCCGGCGGAGTCTGGTTGTGTGCAGAACGGTGGTGATATGTCATGTGCAAGACTGTGAAGGTAAAGGCATGGGCTTAAGGTTTGCGATTTTCAGAATTCTTTTAGGTTGGCTTTTCTGTTTTTGAAATAGTATTCATGTTTAAACATGAACACACTTTTGGCAGTAAGGTCTGCCATTTTCTGACAAGACCTTGTGAGAGTCTGCTTTTCGGATGTACAGTAGTATTTCATATAGGCGAGTGACCAGTGACCAACATTATTCTGTGATCCCCATACAAACACACAGCCTTTAGAAATTTTATCGTTGCACGTTAGAAAAAAATCAGTTTATCTTGATGGATAATAAAAAACACATTAGATTTGTGTATGTAAATATGGACTCCATTATTTGTCTGTGAAACGATCTCGAAGCCACTGGATTTCACTACTGCATTACTACATTTTGTTAGTCTTATCTATTCGTGTTCGTGTGACTTACAACGTGTATGTCGGCCAGCTGACTAGTAAATATGACAAAATAGAAAAGCAAAATGGAACGCGGAGAGAGAGAGAGAGAGAGAGAGAGAGAGAGAGAGAGAGAGAGAGAGAGAGAGAGAGAGAGAGAGAGAGAGAGAGAGAGAGAGAGAGAGAGAGAAAGAGAGAGTACTGAAAAAGTATTTAGAAACGACAGCATTTCGACCCATTTTGTTAGCAAAGAAGCCAAGACGTAGGAGATAGCAGACTAGTTTTTGCTGCGCCAGGTGGCATTGTCACTGGCTCAAATCCAGAATTCGTTAGTCTGACACTATTTATTTATTCCAAAGAGCGAGAAAAAAGAGAGGATTGCTACTGCAAAAGCAAATTACCGCAGTAGAACAAACAAATATGATATATAACACAATTAAGTAGAGAGGCAGATGCTTTACGACGTCTTCAGCGCGCCGGAGACCTCCGTATCTGGCTCCTCAAGAGAAAACCGGCACAAGAGGACGTAAAAGTTAGCACTAATTGCGAATTTATGCTCCCTTCAGGAGAAAATGAAGTACAATTTAATGTGTTCCTTTTATCCCACCTCTCTTGAAAGCCGTGCGTTTCCTCGTAAGCTAGTGAAACTGATTATATAACGCCAGTGCTAACACGCCCATGTAATACAAACATATGAGATATCATTATTACTGAATACATTAATATCGAAACGAAAGTAGGCTTGGAACGTGTAGTTTCGAATAATTTAAGATAGGTAATAACAGCGCGTTTTTTAGAGAGGGATTAATTTGCCGGACATGACTTCGCAAACTTTGGTTTAGACTTGTATATTACCTTGCATATTTTTTTACGTGTCTTACTGGAAATGATCTCGAATATATAGAACACTTATACCTGCATACGTACCTACATGCGTACATATATGCTTACATATATATGTGTGCGTGTGTGTGCGCGCGCGCCTCTGTGTATATATATATATGTATGTATATATGTACGCATGTATTTATGCATATTTGTGTATATATGTACACATATCTACGTACACGCACACACACGCACACACACACACACACACACACAAACACACACACACATACATACACACACACAAACACACACACACACACACACACGTAAATATATATATATATATATATATATATATATATATATATATATGCATATGTAAATGTATACACACACACATAAATAAATACATAAATAAATAAATAAATGAATAAATCAATAGATAATTAAATAGATAAATAAATGAATAAATAAACAGATAAATAAATAAGTAAATATATATATATATATATATATATATATATATATATATGCAACTGCCGCTATGGTCCCGAGTTCAAATTCGCATCGCGGCAGTCGTAAAAATGCCTGCGTTTTTTTTTTTTTTTTTTTTTTTTTTTTTTTTTTTTTTTTACGCTCGAGCCCGATCGCACGGTGAGAAAACGACATATCGCCTTGAGTAGTCAAACGCAGGTGTCGTAGGGGAAATCACTGCCGTGGCACAGGTGTTAAGCGCGCCGAACCACGGTTTATTAGGAAGGGCAGCCAATCAGGCAAGGGTAAAACTGCTTAATAACCTCTCAAATAATGAACTGAGAGAGGCCAAAAGAAAGAAATATATGTGTGTGTGTGTGTGTGTGTGAAAAAAGAAACAGAGGAAGAACGAGAGAAAAAATAGCATTTGTGTACATACATATACCTGGGTGTGCCAACACACCACGTGTGTGTTTGTGTGTGCGCGTGTGTGTGTTGGCACACCCACGTATATGTATGTATATAAATGCTAGTCTTCCTCTGGTTCTCTCTCTGTTGTTTCCATATATGTAAGCAAAGTGTTTGTATTTCCTTGTAGTTCTGTATATTTTTTTCCTGTCTATTTTTCCTTTACTTATATATTTTCTCTGGCGATGTTACGAGTAATTAGGGCTACTTAGCTGCACGCTTTTAAGGAGAAACCTTCTCATTCTTCACTTTCTGTCCTTTCTCGCCGAAAATATTGCACCTGAAAGTCATAATTCTCCTCGGCTCCGGGATCTTCCATGGAACCATTATTAGGTGTAGGCTGTTTGGTGGTTCGTTGTGTTTCTTAGGGTCGTTCACCATCTCCGGTCCTTTCTCTAGACCAATGTTGCAGGTCCGGCTCAAGGACAATACTGGCGTCCCTTCGGTACTTCTGAATGAGCTCCATTCCACCTCTCCGGTCGTGCCTTCTTGGCCATTCCTGTGGGGCTCGATTGGCCCTTTCAGCGGCACCCCTTCGGCCTTCCCGGTGGTGCCTCAACGGGCCCCCAGCCTTGTCTCCTTGGCCCTCCCAAAATAAATATATACATAAACATATATACATGCATATATATATATGTATATATATACATATTTACATATATATGTATACACACACACACACGCACGCGCACGCACTCGCACACGCACACGCACATGCACACACACTCACACACATTAATGAAGTAAAGGGACCAGTTGTCCGTAACCCTACCCCTATGGGAGCACATTATGAAATATTTCTACATTAGAATCAGTGATAAACAATGCAGTGTAACATGCACACACACACACACATACTCATATATATATATATATATATATATATATATATATATATATATATGTATATATATATATACACATACACACACACAAACACACAAACACACACATATATATATATATATATATATATATATATATGTATATATATGTGTATACATATATATGTATTCATGTATGCTTGTGTATGTGTGGATATATATGTACACACACGAATATATATATATATATATATATATATATATATATATATGTCAAGCGCATTAAACCATGCTCAACATGATAATCAGCCCCGTCTCTCAACTACTTGGTGCGAGCCCAGGTCTCTCGCATTCCCTCGCCGGCCGCGCCAAGCGAGGCGGGCGCGCGGCGAAGCGGCGAGGAGATTCATGAGAGATCGTCCGGCACAAAGCCTTGCTCGGGATGTCGTCCATTACTCCAACTTTCCTCAATTAGTCGCTCATATATCACTGCGAAAAAAATCCTTCCAACGGCTCATTCGTATTCATAATTTGTAATCTCGAACACACCCTCGGCTTTAATTCTTTAATCTAATTGGACCACTTTATGAAATTGGAGCTATTATAAGGGTAAGCTGCGTCTATTAGGTCTGATTGCGAAACGCTCCGCCCGCTTCGACGACCCGCTTGGCCGGGCTGATGCTTATCGGGTCCGCGGCGCTGAGCGGCGCCCGCCTTTCCTGGGCTGCTGGGGTGGGGGGGGGGGGGTCTTGTAGGCTTTATTGCTAGTGTTGTTGGTGCAGTTGTTATTATGAATGTTATTTCCGTTATTGATTTGTTTTGATTATTTTTTATGATAGTTGAATCATCCTTATTATTACTACTATAATTATTGTTATTACCATTTTTGTTTTTCTCCTCCTCCTTCTTCTTCTCCTCATTACTATCATTGTTATCATAATCATCATCACCATCATCATTATCATCATCATAATCGTTATCGTTATCGTTATCGTTATTAATGCTATTATTATAATCCTTATTGTTATTAATATTGTTATTGTTATTTTTGTTATTATTATTGCTATTGTTATTGTTGTCATTATTACCATTATTATTATATCTTTACTGTTATCATTATCGTTATCATTATAATCATTGCTTATAATGATAACCGATATACTATTATTACTATCATTATTACTGTTATCATTATCACTACTGCTACAAGAACAACAACTAATACTAAAACTCTTACTATTATTATCAGTATCGTTATTGGAAATTATGGTACAGTAGATGATTTGTTTAATTAGGAAAGTTCCTCCTCCCTGTTAATACATTTTAATTCTTGCCTTCGCTAAATAATGATTTTTACCTTTATCTTTCAAAACTTGATAACTTGCTGTTATCAAGTTTTGAAAGATAAAGATAAAAATGATAAAAGCGGGAGAAGAGAAGAAAGGCTGACTGGTGTGGAGGGAATATAGAAAGAGAGCAATTATATATCCTCCTCTTCCTTTTCTTCCTCCCCATCATTCTAATCTTCATCATGATCATCATCATTCTCATTATGATTATAATCATCATTATGATCACAATCATTATCAGCATCAGCAGCGCCCTCATGATTAATAGTAGCATCATCATCATCAACATCATCATCATCATCATCATCATCATCATCATCATCCTCACCATCACCATTATCATTTCCATTATCATCATTACCATCCCCCTCCTCACCATCACCACTGTCATTATCATTAACAAGATTAGGAAAGCAGCAATGGTGTTCATAACGATAACAACCACAGCAACAATAATGATCTAAATGCCGAGAGAGCAGCAGCAGAAGGAGACGCAGGGGCGGTCGGGGCGAGAGGAAAGCAGGAAGCGCAGGCCGCCAGGGGTGCAGACGGGCGTCCGGGCGGCGCTGAAGCTTATGGAGGCGGGAACGCCCCTCGCTCTCACACCGGCTTATTTCCACCTGGACACGGTGAAAGTCCCTTCGGCCCGACATAAACAACGGCTCGCTACCATTTATTGCTCGGCGTCCCTTAATTAAAAGTCCTCCTTCCTTATTGAGATATCTGGAGATAATGAGGCAACTTGCATCACGGGAAGAGCAATCAGGGAGCGATCAAGGGCGGTATTCCGAGAAGCTGCGGACCTTTTTATCTCACGTGTCCTCTCAGCGCCTGCGACATCTGGTGATTTGTAGTTTATCGGTAGTATATGTTTATAATATCATGTGATAATGTTATAGATATGAAAATAATTTACACATATTGCAAAGTTTTGTTTGGGATTATTATCGACACAAATAGAAAATAGAGAGCTAAACCAACGTGTCTTAGATTGATGCCACAACTCTTTTTTAATCGCACTCAATTTGTCTCTTTATAATTTGTTCGTTTTAACGACTGTCCCATATATCAGGACTAAGCTGAATATACAACGCCATAATTTCTGTAGAGCGCCGAGCCACTCCTCTTGCTGGAACAACTGCCTTTCGCCAAAGAGTTCTGGGAACCCTAAAGCGCATTCCAACTCAAATGCACCAATAAAAGAGCGAGGAATTCACGGGAATGTTCTCCCTCCATCTTTGAGATAACAAACTTGTCGTGACTCTCTTTTAAATCTCGCCTGATAATGAGCCTGGAGCCGTCGTGGCGCCTGAATTAATGAGTGTACGATTCCTCCCATTCTGTGTCGACAATTAACGGAAGAGACAAGGCGACCGTGCCGGCGGAGTCCGTGCCACGCCCTGGCCGCTGCACCCAGACCTAGATCTAGATATCCATTAATCCGGGCGATATTTTACAGCAGCGGCACAGTCGTCCCTCTGTCTCTGTCTCTGCTGTGTTCGGGAGGCTGGCCTTTCTTGCCTTAGCTTTTCCTTGTGTTTGCTTGCTCTGCATTCGGTCATTTTTTTATCTTTTCTTTTTCGTTCGAATTTCTTTTTCTATGTTTTCGCTCCATTCGCTGTACTGTTATCTATTTATGCATTGTTTAATTATTTATTCTTATTATCTTCATCTATATATGATATACGGCACAGACATACAGGCTAACACACACACACACACACACACACACACACACACACACACACACACACACACACACACACACACACACACACACACACACACACACACACAAACAAACACACACACACACTCATTTAAGTGTTTAAATGTGTGTGTGTGTGTGTGTGTGTGTGTGTGTGTGTGTGTGTGTGTGTACATATATACTATAAATACATACTCTCACAAAATCATACACAAATACAAATATAATTTTGTCTATTTATCCATCCAACTGCCTATCTGTCTATTTTTTTTATTTATATATTTTTAGAAATTGATTCATCTACCATTTTTTGAATCTTTATATTCATTTAGATATATACCATGTATATATCCGCAATATAAAATAAATCAATCCTTTTCTTTTTCTCTTTCGGTCTACTTAATATCTCATATTTTCTTCATGCGTGTATTCATATAGCAAATTAATCCCGTTGGCGGCACAAGGGCACTCACCCGCGGTTGAGAAACACAATATACATCGCTATTTGGCTCAACAGGGACAGGGAGTTACAGGGAAAGTCCCCGCCTCGGTCATGAACCTTCGCAAACAGAGCGGGCTGTCTCTAAGATTATTATATCTAGGGCGACTTCACTCAGAATATGGCTACTTGGTATTTAGGTTTTTGTACAAGACCCGGGCGTTTGATACTAAAATATATATTATTGGTGGAATTTATGGATGTGTTGCATGCATGTGAGTTTTTTTTTTGTGTGTGGGGGGGGGCTGTTGTTGCAGATTATTGCAGGGAAGTCTGAGGAGTTTGAAGGAAGAGAGGTCGAGTTTGGAAGAGAAGGATGTAAATAATAAGATTGCGATAACTGTGGGGGGAAAGAGGAGGGAGAACTGAAGCAAATAGAAAGTAGAGAGAGAGCGAGAGAGAGCGAGAGAGAGAGCGAGAGAGAGAGAGAGAGAGAGAGAGAGAGAGAGAGAGAGAGAGAGAGAGAGAGAGAGAGAGAGAGAGAGAGAGAGAGAGAGAGAGAGAGAGAGAAAGAATAAATAGAATTAAGATGAGAAAAAAGAAAGTGCGGACGGAGACAAATAGCGGCAAAAGATACCCAGCAGCAAGATAAATCCATAAGCGACCGCCACTAAAGATTAATTTGTGCATTTGCCGTTCAGAAGGGAATGAGGCTAGGGGCATGGTGGATCCGTCGGGGTATTACCAACACCTGTTATTTATGTGAAATCAACTCTACATTGCTCCAGTCCCCTTAACAGCCCTTAATTTGCATATCACAATATTTGATACATATTACCCCTCTGCTAAATTTGCATGCATACCCTTCCCTCCACTTTCAGGAATCGTGTCCCTGCATCTCGATGAGGGTTGGGTTGTTGTGTGTCGCACGGAACCTCGGCGGCGGAGGCGGAGTGATTAAAGTGAGAGAGAGTGTGATGCAATGGAAAGGCAAGGCGAGAATGGCACCCGGGAAGGCAGGCGGCTGGTCTTGATATTCCAGTTCGGCAGTCGGGTCGGTGCGGCTTTTGTCTTCAGATATAGCACTGCGCGTCGGACACCGAACGTTAATGTTTAGGTGGAGAGTTTGGAAGAAAGGTTTGATTCATGGAAACCACTTTGCTTCAGTGAGTTTGGGATAGATGGACATGCAGACAAAGAGAGAGGGAGAAGGAGAAGGTGAAGGTGGAGCAGAAAGAGAGGAGGAAAGAGAGAGAGTGAAGGGGATATACATACATATATATGTATATATATATATATATATATATATATATATATATATATACGCATATATACATATATACATATGTATATTGTATATATACATATATATACATACATGGATATATATATATATATACACATGTATATAAGTATATATACATATATACATATGTATATATTCGTATATATACATATATACATATATATATGTATAATACATATGTATAGTAAAAAAATATGTATAAACACACACACACACACGTGTGTATATCTATATCTATCTGTCTATCTATATATATGTACACACACACACACACACATACACACACACACACACGCGCACGCACGCACGCACGCACGCACGCACGCACGCACGCACGCACGCACACACACACACACACACAAACAAACACACACACACACACACACACACACACACACACACACACACACAATTACTTCTCGTAGATTTAAACTAAACTAAAGACAGCCTCTAGCGGCTGTCTTTAGTTTGGGTGAAAAAGACCTCATTCCCTTATTACAGTAAAACATAAGAATGCAAAAAATACCAACGACTGTGATGATGTTTTCACCCTGAGGCGTAGGAGGAAGGAAAGGGTAGGGCGTAGGCGCGGGCGTCGTGAGTAGGTATGGCACCATGGCAGTGAGAGGTGGAGTGGGCGTTATTGTGCAATCGAGATTCATGGGATACAATGCTTTATCTTATTGGTTATCCTGTACATCAGAAATAAACTATCAACGTTTCTAAGAATGATCTAGTCTAGTTTTATGTTACTGATATGCAATATATATATATATATATATATATATATATATATATATATATATATATATATATGTGTGTGTGTGTGTGTGTGTGTGTGTGTGTGTGTGTGTGTGTGTGTGTATGTGTGAGTGTGTATTTATGTATGTATCCATAAGTACATATATATATATATATATATATATATATATATATATATATATACTATCAATATTCTAGAAAGAGAGAGAGAGAGAGAGAGAGAGAGAGAGAGAGAGAGAGAGAGAGAGAGAGAGAGAGAGAGAGAGAGAGAGAGAGAGAGAGAGAGAGAGAGAGTCATCACAGCGTCCGCAACCGAGGTAAACCGAGCCTCGAAGCAGGCCTCTTGACAGATAGTTCTGCCAAACCCCTGCTCTCCCCCTGGCGCAGGATCGCGAGTGGGAAGAAGTCCCTGACGAGGTTTTCGAGGAAGTTGCCCCGCGGTTAGCTGATCGTTGCAACTGCATCCTTTTAGCGAATTACTGTTGCTGTTAACAGGGGTTATTACCTGTGCTTAAAGATCGATCAGCGGCAATGAGTGTGAACGGCGAACCACAGGAGAGGCGTAATGGCCGTTCTGACTGAATGAACTTCGGGGCGAAGAGTTTGGGCCTTTGGGCTTGGCGGGCTTTCGGGCGGGGGGAAATCGGCCCGAATCGGGATAAGTTATCGATCCGTTCTTGTACCAAATTATGTCATTATGGAATACAAATGTCATCTGTAACTTCATTTACAGAAAGAATATCTGAAATGTTCAGTAAGGAATATTAATATACAGACAAGAATGTGAGTTAAAGAGAGGAATTTAATCCAAGCCCGACACTTTAAGCATCATAGAATTACCAGAAATAACTACAGTGAATTAACTACAGCAACAAATCATTTTCAAGGTATGATACATATCTGGGATAGTGGCAACGTGGCCATGCGAGGCAGCGGACAGTGGCAACGTGGCCATGCTAGGCAGCAGGCAGTGGCATCTTGGCCATGCGAGGCAGCAGGCAGTGGCAACGTGGCCATGCTAGGCAGCAGGCAGTGGCATCTTGGCCATGCGAGGCAGCAGGCAATGGCATCATGGCCATGCGAGGCAGAAGGCAGTGGCATCTTGGCCGTGCGAGGCAGAAGGCAGTGGCATCTTGGCCGTGCGAGGCAGCGACCAATGACATCGGGGCCATGCAAGGCAGCAGGCAGTGGCATCTTGGCCATGCGAAGCAGCAAGCAATGACATCGGGGCCATGCGAGGCAGCGGGGAGTGGCACCATGGGCGGGCGAAAAGCAAGGGCGAGGTAGCAGGACGCGGCCCTCTTGTGCCTCCGGTTACGCGGGGTCTGCAGGTCACGCGGCTTCCCTGATATAGATTTTAATTGCGAACATGATATAGCGGCACGATTCTGGATTTAACGCGATTCGAAATAAAGAAAATATTAAAAGTTCGGTGACCCTTGCGCAGCCACGTAGAAACTATCGAAGACTTAGATTAGTTGTTCATGCGGTTCAAGGGACTCCCCCCCCCCCCCCTCTATTTTTCCCCTTCCCCTTTTCCCTCCCAATCTCTCTCTTCTCTCCTCTCTCTCCCTCTTCTCTCCTGTTTTTCCCGGGGCCCCGGGTCCTCCCCCAAATTCCCCTTCTCATTCCCCTCTCAATTCTACTCCTCCTCTAAATCTCTCTTGTCTCTCTCTTTTTTTCCCTCTCTCTTTTCCCCCCTCTCTCTCTCGTCTCTCCTCCCCTTCCCCTTTCCTTCTCCCCCCCCTCTTCCCCCCCCTCTTTCCCCCTCCCCCTCTCCCCCCCTCCCCTTCGGGCTCTCTCTTTTTTCTCCCCTCCCCTCTTTCTCTTCCTTCCACCCCCTAATTTTCTCCTCTCTCTTTCTCTCCCCTTCTCTATTTTCTCTCTCTCTCTCCTCTCTCTCTCCCTCCCTCCCCCCCCCCCCCTTCTCTCTCTCCTCCTCTCTCTCTCTCCCCCCCTCCCCCCCCCCCCCTTCTCTCTCTCTTCTCTCCCTCTCTAAACAATCTCCTCTCTCTCTCTTTTCTCGCCCCCTCTCCTTTTCTCTCTCTCTTCCTCCCCTTTCTCCTCTCTCTCTCTCTCACTCTCTCCACTCTTCTCTCACCCTTTCTCTCTCTCCCCTCTCTCCCCCTCTCTCTCTCCCTCTCTTCTTCTCCCCCCTTCCCCCTCCTTTTCCCCTCTCTCAAATCTCTCCTCCCTCTCTCCCTCCCCCCTTTCCTTTTCCTTCCCCCCCCTCTTTCTTTTCCTCCCCCCCCCCCTCCCCTCTCTCCGTCTCTTCCCCTCTCCCCTCCCCTCTCTCCCCTCCCCCCCTCCTCCTCTCCCCCCCTTTCTCCTTTTTTCCCCCCCCTCCCCCCTCTCGTTTTCCCCCTCTTTTTTTCTCCTCCTCCCCCATCTCTCTCCTCTCCTCTCTCCCCTCCCCTCCCCGTCTCTTCTCTCTCTCCTCCCTTTTTTCCCCCTCCCTGTCCCCCCCCCCCCTTTTCTCCTCTCTTCCTCTCTCTCTCCATCTCGTCTCTTTTCTTTTTTTTCCTTCTAAACCCCCCTCTTTTCCTCTCTCCCTCCCTTTTCTCTCCTCTCTCTCTCGCTATTTTCTCTCTCTTCCCCAAAAAACCCTCTTCCCCCCCCCCCTCTCCCTTCCCTCTTTCTCCTCCCCCCCTTCTTTTCTTTTTTTTTTCTCTCCCTCCCTCCCCCCTCCCTCCCCCCCCCTCTCTCTTCTCTCTCTCCCCCCTTTTTCTCCTTCCCTTCCTCTTTTTCTCTCCCCCTTTTCCCCCCCTCCCCCCCTTTCCCCCTCCCCTCCCCCCTTCCCTTTTCACCCTTTTTTTCTCCCCCCCCCCCTTTTCCCCCCTCCCCCCCCCCTCCTTTTCCCCTTTTTCCTCCTCCCCTCTCTCCCTTTCCCCCCCTTTTCCCCCTCCCACTCTCTTTTTCTCTCTCCATCCCTCTCTCTTCCCCTCTTTTCCCTCTCTTCCCCCCTCCCCCTCCTCCCCTTCCTCTCCCCCTCTCTCTCTTTCCCCTCTCCCCCTTTCCCTCCCTCCCTCCCTCCCCCTCCCTTTGCCTCCCCCCCTCCCTCCCTCCCCCCCTCCCCCCTTCCCTCCCCCCTCCCCCCTCTTTCCCCCCTCCCCCCCCCAACCCTCTCTCTCCTCCCTCCCCCTCTCTCCTCTCTCCCCCCTCTCTCTCTCCTTCCCCTCTCCCCCTCTCTCTTCCTTTCCTCCTCTCTTTCTCTCCCTCCCGCCTCTCCCTCTTTTCCTTTTCTCCCCTCCTCTCTCTCTCTCTCTCTCCTCTCTATCTACTATCTATAATCTATCTCCCCTTTTTCTTTCCTCTCCTCTGTCCTGTCTCCTCCCCCCCCCCATCTCGTCACTCTCATCTCTCATCTCTCAACTCTCTCTCCTCCTCTCTCTCATATCATCCATTCTCTCTCTCTCTCTCGCTCCGTCTCTCTCATCCTCTCTCGCCTCTCTCTCCCCCTCTCTCCATCTCTCTCCTCTTCTCTCT
>NC_061824.1:12791983-12794483 GCF_019202785.1 Penaeus chinensis
ACCGCTACGAGAGCTTAAGCCAACGTCTTCTTCAAACGAGCCAACAGTATGACGTCTAAATAAGAACAGTCAACATTTACGTGCATATAAATTATACTTAAAGGGGATTTCGATGTGTTAATTGAGCTTTATGAGCGATGTTCGAGGTAGCGCGGACAACCAGGGAAGAAATTTAACAATCGGGTCACAGAGTTAACAATCTAATCACCTTCTTGTTTCAACCAATGGGTCTTTTGTTAGTCATTGTTAGTCCTATAAGGACTAATTGTCATGTGGTTTTAATAGGGTCGGGGAGTGAGCTTTATTTCACAGCGAGCCGTGTAAACTTTCAAGGGAATGACCTTTGATTATGGATCCCTTCAGTGGGAATTTCCTGTAAGGAGATTCTTTTATCCACTTGACCGTTTGCTGTTTATCTGTGATGGGCTGGCTTCCAAGAATCTACCATGGCTTTTCACATCTCTCATGCTTGTCATCTCAAAGATTTTTCTTTTCTTTTGCGACAGAAAATACACGTCAGTGAGAGTAAAAATCATTTATATGAAAAAAAAAAACATTTTACTTCATTGGTTACTTTACCACCCTGGCTAACTGTACAGGCGTGGGCAAGCTGTGGTACATTTAATGCATGGTCATAACATTACATAGTGGTATTACATTTTAATTTTAGCCTATAACATTATTATGAGTACTTTATCAGTTTCAGGAAAGGAACAATTGCACAGTCCTTTATCCACTCATCTGCCACGCCGGCATATAGCTTGGGCGTGGAAAAGCATTAATACATTTGATATGCGGTTATGTAAACAGTACATGAAAATGGTTGAAAAGAAGCGAAGAGTTTACCAAACATTAAATGGATGCTGTTAATAAACTCCATTCTCGTTTTAATGGGTGAAGTATATCATACTAAATCCAATTTAACCAATGTAGAAAATACAGCACTTGAAGCGAAAAAACATTGTTTTAGACTAGAGATATTGAACGACTGATATTTAGCTTGTCGCCTCCTGATAAGGGGCCGACAACCGCGAGTGCAGTGACATGTGGCTCGATTCCCTGGGGTCGACTGTGCTCACGAGGTTATCGAGGAAAGGGCAATTCAGAACAGAATGCCATTAACAAGAAGTTGTTGCAGCCCCAAGAACAGAGAGGCTATGCACATCTGAACTGGCTCGAAGAAGTCCCCGCCTTTGAATGCAGAGTGAGTACAACAACGTGTCCTCTCTACTGCACATATATTTCAAATTGTCTTATTGTCACAGTAGTACCTCGCCATTTTTTAAAACAAACATCCATAATTAGATATGCTAATTTGATTGCAAGGTCCTTTTAAAGCAATCGCACTGCAAGCCTGTAAGCCACATACTAGCGTGCGTGTCAAGCGACAAGTTGGTAGTGAGGCAGTGTGAAGGATGCATCAAGATCAACAGGAGCACGCGGGGGGCTACCGGGTGATCCGTCACTGGCACAACTAGTTCACTCCTAACAAGACAAAGGGCCACCGAGGAGTGCTGTATGCAAGGCCATGCTGTGGGCGAGAAGCGTGATGCTCGCTGTATACTAAGTAATGCAATGTTTGCATGAAATACGTGAACTCATGCAAGTTTTCTCTTTTCATATTCATGATTGGCAAAAGCAAGGTAAGCATAAGGAATCGCTTGTTGGTGGAGATTCCGAGCGAAACAAAAAGGAAAATGGACGAGATCGTGAAGAGAGAACGTGATAAATAGTGCCGGGGAAAACTCTACGGAAAGTAACTGATTGATTCTATTATGAACGAAATTCTCAAATTCATTTATTCTTCACCATAAGAGATATAAACGATAACTAATGAGCGCACCAACATGTGTAAACAGGAAATTAAGGACGCTTAACGAAAGTGATAGATAGAAGACGTCAGCCAAACAGACGGCTCGAGAAGACAGTTTAACCTTGTTAGTAGTGTCACTTGAGCATACGTTGAAGTCGGTGAAAATAAGAGGAAGAAAGAGATATCACGCACACACATTATATATATATATATATATATATATATATATATATATATATATATATATATTATATATACATATACACACATATATACATATATATACACATATATACATATACATATGCATATACATGTACATATACATATATGCATATACATATACATATACACATACACATAAATATATATATATATATATATATATATATATATATATATATATATTTATGAGTGTTTGTGTATGTACATGTATATGGAATTCCTTGGTATATGTATACATATACATATACGTATGTATATTTTCATGTGCATACAATATATATTTATATATATATAACACACACACATATGCATATGTATATACATATATATACATACATATATATGTAAATGTATATTTATGTATACATATATATACATCCACACACACACACACACACATATATATGTGTGTGTGTGTGTGCGTGTGTGTATGTACATGTATGCATATATATCTGTATGTAT
>NC_061824.1:12801983-12804483 GCF_019202785.1 Penaeus chinensis
CAATAATGATTACAATAATTAGTTTTACTCTGAGATAATAGTATTAATTAATCATCCTCATCCTCATTAACATCATCATACTCTTTTATCATTATTATCATCATTATCATTATCACCATTACTTTCATTATTATTATTTTTATTATCATTATCATCATTAATATCATTATCATGATTAATTTAATTATATTATTGTTGTTATTATTATCACTATTATTGTTATAATCATCATTTATTACTTATAATTACCATCATCATTATTATTATCATTATCATTATTATTATCATTATCATTATAATTATTATTATTATTATTATCATCATTGTTTTTGTTGTTGTTGTTTTTGCTGCTGCTCTTGTGACCATTTTTGTTATTATTATTATTAGCAGTATTGAGATTATTATCATAATGGTTACTATCATTTTCATTATCATTGTTGAAAGGGTTAGCATGTGAATACAGGTTAAAGGATAGTTTAAGGGTATGTTTCATTAAGACTGATTAAGATTAGGATAGGTTAGGATAGCATTGGTAGGTTGGATTAGGATTGGATAGGATAGTATAAACTTAGATTAAAGATAAGTCAGGTTATCTACATATTTATCACATATTTACAGATGCACTGACACTACGGTATTTTCTCTCATGGTTAATGTGAAGAAATAGACTATGGTAATGATAATAACGATAAGGACAATAACTGTATAATGATAATTTGATAACAATGATAATAACGGGTTGGTCGTCATTTTTCTGTTGATAATGATGATGAAAATAATAAATATCATGGTAATAATGAGGATGAACATGATAATGATAATGAACATAATAATAATTATGAGAATGATAATAATAATGATAATGATAATAGTAATAATGATAATGATAACAGTAATAATGATTATGATAATAACAATGATGATGGTAAAAAAAAAAACAATAACAATAGTAATAGTAAAAATAATAACAATAATTAAAGTAATAGTAATGATAATAACAAGAGTTAAAGTAATAGTAATAATGATAACAATAAAAACAATAATGATAATCATATTAAAATATACAATAATACAATTAACAAGCAGGGCCCGTGGAATATCTACAGGCCCGACTAGTCATTCTTCCGGCATCTTCAAATACTCTTGTCGAGAGATTTCATGACCCCTGCTGCCAGGCCAATCCGTCTACTGACTTCCTGGTCTGACAGTCCAGAGTCGTGAACTGCTCTACCGAGGTATATGAAACTCTCTGTGACTTCGATGTTTTCACCGCAAGCACGTACAGACTGCAGAGGGTCTCCTAGTAGGCCCCCAAAATCCTGGATCTTGGTCCAGGAGACCTCTAGCCCCAAGGGCTTAGCTTCATTGCTAATTGCATCGAGAGCCGCCATTAGGGTTTCCAGAGATTCAGATAGAATGGCAACATCATCAGCAAAGTCAAGGTCTGTAGCCTTGATATTGCTCAGAGTTGCTCCACAGTGACTTTGGACAGTCGCTCTACCCAGTATCCAATCCATGCAAGTGTTGAAGAGTGTTGGTGCAAGAACACAGCCTTGCCTCACACCTGAACTAACAAGGAAGAAGCTCGACAGGCCCCCACCACACTTTACAGCACTGTCAGTGCCTGTATACAGGTTTGCTATTAATCCAACAATCCTTGTTGGAATTCCTCTTAGTCTCAGGATCTCCCAGAGTGATTCGCGATGCACCGTATCAAACACCTTCTTGAGGTCGATGTAAGTTGCAAGCAGCCCACGTCCGAACTCACGACGGCGCTGTACAATGACTCGAAGCGCCAGAATGCGGTCTATTGTGGACTTACCAGGAGTGAATCCAGATTGCTCCGGCCTCTGGTGCCTCAGCAGGTGGTCTCTGATGCGTCTCAGTAAGATGTGCGCGAGTACCTTGCCTGGTACACTGAGTAGTGTAATGCCTCGGTGATTGCTTCAGTCCCACTGGATCCCCTTTCCCCTTCCAGAGATGGCAGACTGGTAACAAGCCCCTTGCCATAGGTTCTCCACCAGCCTTAAACAATTCAACTGGGATGCGCCAAATACTTGCTGCTTTACCACTCTTCAGTTTGAAAATCGCCCCCTGACTTCAGTCAAGGAGGGTGGATCCTCGCTGATGGGTGGGTCTGGCAGAGGAATCTCAACATTACCTGCATCCAAGTTAACTGTAGGCAGGACGAAGGTCATTTACTAGAAAATGGCTTTCGACCTTCTCTGCGAGATTCCTGATAAACTGTTCCTTATCCCTTCTCAACAGTGACCTACTCCAGCGCACCAGAGAATGGTGCAAGATGCGATCCCCTGACAATCGAACCGCACGACAAGCATCTATGGCTTCCTGTGTCTCCTGCAAGATGGAATTCTGTCTTGTTCTTGGGCGTTCACCAATCGATTCTTGGGCTGCATCAAACGTTTCACGCTTGAAGGTGTTCCACAGAAGAACAGGGTCCGTCAGGCCCTCAAGTGCTGTGAGATGACCTGAGATGGCC
>NC_061824.1:12826983-12829483 GCF_019202785.1 Penaeus chinensis
CTGTAGTCTGTGAGGAAAGGCGTTCTTATGATGACACTTTTTTTTCTTTATTTTTATTTTTTTTATGATGTCCTAATTGCTTAGAAAGTTATTTTTGTTATATAAATATATTTGTTGGTGAATCGCATTCTTTAATTTTCTATCCCTACTTCTCTCTCTCACACGCACACACACACACGCACATACACACACACAAACACACACATACACACGCAAACAAAACACACGCACACGTACACAAGCACACACATATCCCCTCATCCCTTCTTTTCCTTCTTCTAATCTTTCATATTCTTCACACTATTAAATCTTAATTTTTTTTTTCTTCTTTTTACCCTGGGTTCCTGATAACACTTATGATGTAGTGATTCTGAAATGGGTTTGTGCCTTGCAGCCTAAATTCTGGGTTATATTATCCTTCTTTGGCTCCTCTCCATCTATCCCGTTTCCTTCTCCCCCCTAACTTCTTGTCTTCTCTTCCTTCTCTGTCCCTCATCTTCCAATCTCGCCCCCACCCCACTTCCTCCTCTTCCTCTGCCCCACTCCTGCCACCAACCCCCTTCCCACCTCTTCTGCCTCCTTTTCCCCACTCATCCACCCCCGACTTCTTCCCCCCTCTGCCTCTTCGTCCCCCTCCTCCTCTCACCCTCCGACGGCCCCTCACCTCCCTCCTACTCTTCCCTCGCTGCCTGACTTCTAGCACCCTCCCCTCCCCCCCTCCCCCTCCTCCTCCCACTCTCCGACGCCCCCCCCCCCTCCCACTCTCCGACGGCCTCCTCCCCCTCCTCCTCCCCTCTCCCTCTCTTCTTCCGTCGCCCCTCACTCCTCCTCCCCCTCTTCCCTCTCTGCCTGTCCTCTTCGACCCCACTCCCGTCTCTGCCTCTAGTCCTCCACCTCCTCACCCTACCTGACCCTCCTCCTCGTCCTACTACCCCCTTACCCCTCTCCTCTTCGTGTGGGAGATAAGAGAAAATGGGATGAATATATAATTCTTTAAACGGTCGAGCTCCCCGACCGTGATGAAACATAACCTGGTCGTATCCATCTTACTGAGAGAGAATAAGGTTCACTAAGCAAGGAAGCATCGTGGACGTTAATTACATAATGAGCTGCAGATTGTAAGAACTCTTTTTTTTTCTTTTTACTCTCTCTCTCTCTCTTCAAGATGATGGGACGAATACTGATTATACTACTTTTTGTGGACTATAATTGTATTTTATTTTTTTATTTTTTTTCAGGAGATGCAATTTTTTCCCAGTTTTCAAGCCTGATAGATTTCCCGGGCGGAGCATAAAGGACCAGACTTATTCACCTACATAACCATGATATTTCTCCTTTGCCCTTGCGAAGACACACTACACCAACATCCTCTTCAGGGAGAGAAAAAACTTGGAGTCTGGCAGTGATTTGCATTCCAGACTCATTTTCGCGTCTCCCGGCTCAGGCTGCGGGTCAAAGGTGAGAGTGTTTAAGACAGAGGCGCAGCAGTCTACGTCAGGTTCTCCTGTCGCAGCCGGGAGTCCCTAGCACGACTCCTGCACGACCCTACACGACTCCTATAAATCCCTGGTAAGGCCAAGGCACAACCCTAGTACAAACTTACACAGGATCCTGAACTTACGAGCATGTGTTCGGAGCAGATCCCGAGTGCCCCCGCGCAACCTGAGGAGAGAAAATCTGAATAAAAAAAGAATCAGGACCAACTTTTTCTTTTCTATTACACGAAATATGTCACATACGCAAATATTCTTTGAAATTTACCCTGATATTTTGTGCAAAGTTTATTATTACAAAAGCAGTGAAATTATGTGTTGTGAATGAAAATTTCAAGTATTGTCTCTCCATAAGCAATTTAATATCCTTTCTTGGAAAAAGAAATATAGCATAATGATCACTAATAAAAATCCTTACCATTATGATACTACCCTTCTAGACGCTCTCCTGACCCCAGCCTACGACAAACCTTCCTGCAGCACGTCTTCATCCCCTTCCTAGCTTCCTTCACCCAAAACAACGCGAGTCCTGTGTCATGCCAAACTAGGACTGTATCATTCATTCTCTTCTCCTTTGAGTTCGTCCTTGGCGGGAATGTCGCGACTGAGCTCTGCACACATTACGGCTCCGTTAAGTCCAGATCTGCTGTTGGCTTAATGACCTGCGTGTCTTCCGCCAGGAGCGGTTGTCCCGGAAGACCTGCTGGCCTGCTTCGCCTGTGTCCTTGTGACCTTTCGTTGCGCTGAACTCGTTGAACTCCGTCCTGGTCGTCTTCATGGCTAATTTTGTTTGTCGACTGATCCTATTTCATGCTGTTCATCACCATCACAGTGAAGCCGACCATCTTCGTCGTTCGAAATGACACAAACAGAATGCGGAGAAGCAGGGAGATGTTCGCCAATCCGGTTCCAGCAAGCAAGCATCTCATTTGCGGGTTTTATATTCAGCCGGGTCACCCGATCCGGTCATCTGCAAAGGAAAGCCGATCAGCATATGGCGGTGTTTT
>NC_061824.1:12874483-12876983 GCF_019202785.1 Penaeus chinensis
AGAGAAGACTTCACTAAATATCCATTGGACTGTCAAATAAGATGTGAAATTGTAGCCGTAAAGACGAATGCATATGTAGTGACTCTCCTCGTGCTCACTAATGACACGCCCGGACTCTCAACTCTCAATCAACTCGCAGCAACGACTCGCGGAATAGCTGGATAATGCGCCGGAATTGTCAAAGCGTGTCTCGAAATTATCCAAGGTGTTTCGTGGCTGTCTGTGGGTGTCACTCCATCACCAGAGGCAGCGATATTATTACCCTTCGCCTGGGAACGCTCACGGGCCGCCGCCGAACCTGTGGGAGCTCCTTGGTACTCGCCTGTGGATCCGGAACTCTCCAGCGGCGTGGGGTCGCGGAGGCACCAAGAAATGACACTGTAAATAAAGTCAATATCTTATTCCTATGCATACCTATGCCCATACGCGCACGCACGCACACACACACACACACACACACACACACACACACACACACACACACACACACACACACACACACACACTGTATATATAGAAGACCAACAAGTAGACCGATAGGGAGATAATTAAACAGATAGATGAGTAGACAGATAGATCCATGGGTCTATAGTGGGCCTCGTATGCTTACGGCTCGTTTACATCGTAAGCTCCACACCGGGATGGTCA
This sequence comes from Penaeus chinensis, assembly GCF_019202785.1. NCBI lineage: Eukaryota > Metazoa > Arthropoda > Malacostraca > Decapoda > Penaeidae > Penaeus > Penaeus chinensis. The sequence continues at coordinate 12,875,132 of NC_061824.1, forward strand.
AGCACGAAATCGGCATCCAGCAAAATGACAGTATAGACCCGAACAGCTGAAGACCCTTGACCGGGTTTGTCTTGAGCGAACGGATAATATTCGTTATAATGTGTGCGGTTATTTAGACACTGCATCTCCATACCAGGCTTTTCAATTCAGGACTGAATATTGTGGAGAAAATAGCCTCTAAATACATGGAACCTAACATGTAACAAAGTGGCGTATGGTTCGTAATTGTCGATATAATCTGACACTACTGCACCAGTATGGGTCTCAAACACGGGCATTTGATCAGCTGCTTATACCGTGTTTCACCACAAGGCTTTGAAACTTATGAGATAGTCGAACATTACATGGCTTCCGGATTGTGTAGAAGGTAACGTGAAGCAACTAAAATTATTCATCAGCATTATGCTCTTTCGAAGTTCAAATTTTGCCTTACATTAATAATGCCCTGATAGAAAACTATTTCCATAGAAATTATCCATAGAACAAAAAAAAAAAAAAAAAAAAAAAAAACACATCATAATATAACGATAACGATTTTCTTTCATTTAAGATGAAACCAAAATCTTTATTGAAAATAATGTTTTACTAAGGGAAAAGTGAAATGAGAGTTATATATTCAAAACACTGGTCAGCGAATCCAGTAAAAACTGATGTTATGTAGCTCTGTTGACCCAACAAGCTCCCAAACGTTTACGAATTTTCCAACTTTACTATTTCGATATTGCTTATGGCATATCAAAAATATGTACTTTATTGGGGGAAAGATAAATACACATTACAGAAATCAAGAAAATTGCTGAATAAAAATTATTGCCATTGTTTACCTAGTAATCTACAGTGAACTCTGTTGGCAAAAGGGGAAATAGAAAAAAAAGCTTGATTAAGGATCTTGGTACAACTTTTTATTCAGATGGACAGGAAGTAGAATGATACATTAAAACATTTGAATCAAAATGTAATCTTTCTGTAGGAATGACTTAGTATTTAAAGAATCATAACTAAGATATTATCATGGCATGAATGCAGTGGCACACCAGTCAGAAAGAATGAAAACAGGAGAAGAGAGAGAGAAAAAAAAACCTCCTTATCAAGACTCCCTTTCACCCGTGCATCCAAATCCCCCTGAGATACGCCTCTGGTCGTGAAGCCATGTTAACCTGCTATGTTATGGTAAAGGGTACTGGGAAAAGGGAAGAAATAACATTTCTGATCATGCAAATAATGTATTCTCTTCCCTCCAGTCTAATATTCAGAGGTGTATAGAAACTGAATAGCAGCGGAGTATAATAATAAAACAGGAAACTGGAAGACATAGTAGCAAAACACTATTAAAGAAACCGGGGACATTATAACATAAACGGAATAGAGGACACTGCCAAAGGTTTTGGGGTGGGCCTTCCATGGTAGAGCAATTAAGAGGGAACAATCCCTGTATACCCATGTGTTAGAAGACCTGGAACATGGTCACCGACAGTAAACAGAGGCCACCCATACCAGTCTTCACAAGAGCAGAATAAGCTAGATTTATAGAAAGTCTACAAATGGACGAGTGTGCAACATAGGTTTACCTCAAGGTGAATAGCATTCCTTTTGAATTATTATGATATCCAGTTTGATGGGCCTTCAGAAAACAAATTCATTTTTCCATAGCTATTAGATGCAATTACATGAATGTGGCACCTACCGACACTTGAACAGAGTTTCATAGATAATCACATAAGATGCAAGGGAACCACATGCTGTACTGTATTATGTACAGCTGATAAAAAAAAATCAAAGCAAGGCCAGCCTCTTAGAGAGTCCCCTGACTGGTAACTTAGAAAGCAGTCGTCATAAAATTGAGCGACCATGG
>NC_061824.1:12896983-12899483 GCF_019202785.1 Penaeus chinensis
GCCGTATTTAGTCTGTTAAGTCCGTGCTGATTTCCGAGTAGCCAAACTGTCTATATAGTCGTGATTAGTTCGGTTAGGCTTATCGTCAGCGGAAGACTAGAAAGGATATTTGTATAATATTAAACTTCAAATATTAATTTCCAGGGGAGACTATGATATAGCTACATTTCAGGGAAGACTACGATATTATTATATAATTCCACTCGTAGTGACGAGGAAGGAAAATACAAAGGCTGGACACGGTTTGCGAGGTAGTTAAGTACATCCAGCGAGTAAGCAGGTTTAGCCCAATCGATGGCGATTGCGTCAGATGTCCCCTTGTGTCAGATGTCTTCCTTGTGCGCCCAAGAACTTCATGCGGACCTTTATATGGTGGCTGTAGTGGATGTCGGATGGAATCTACTCGGACGAAGACATGGATGCAGTCATGGAGATCCTGGCTTACGAAAGACTTGCTTGAAGACGGCTGCCGTGGCTGAACAGGACGAAGCTTGGACATCACATCCTTAAACTAGGCTGGATAATCCTAAGTAGGGTTGGTAATGGAGCAAGTGAAAATGCAGATTAATTCACCAGGTTGCCTGATTGATATTCCATATACAAGCTCTGCAGAAGTGCAAAGTTGCAATGTTAAAATGGTTGGTTCTCCAAATCTTGATACCCAGCTAGCAATAAAGGCTCTTGCTACAACATCAGCATGATTGTCAGGTGATGATGTACCTGTATCCATTGGAGTAGGGCAGGGGACCAACAAAATCAACATGAACATGGTCGAATCTAGAGAAGGGAATAGAAGGAGAAACTGTATGGCAAATTACCTTGAAAGTTTGACACTTAATGCAACTACATGTCCAATTTCTTACATATTTGTCGATACCAGTCTAGATCAATTTTGAGGTTTCAAGATGCTGTGATGCACACACACAATGATGGGAGATGTCATGGAATTGCTTGACATACCGGATGTATGTAGTGAACTGCGAAATGTTGTCAATATGACGAAGTTATCGAGGAGTGTAGGTAGCTTGGTTGGTGTTGGAGTGGCTTATGGTCGGTGAGGATGTGGAACTTCTTACCTCTACTAAATGCCGAAACTGTTTGATCGCATTATAACAGTTAAAAGATCTTGATCAAATGTGCTATAGTTCCGTTCAGCATTATTTCGTTTATTTGAGAAAAAGGCTAAAGGTTTCCATCCCCCTTCCACATATTGTTGCAGAACAGCTCCAGTGCCAGTGTTGGAGGCATCAGTAATGATGGACATTGGGGCATATTGACTGGGAAAACCGAGTGTAGTTACTGTACTGAGGGCTTGCTTAGCAGCATGGGCAATATCAACTTCAGGAGTCCAGACAAGAGCAACTGACTGAGCTCTCTTGCATGGTCTGATTATGGAATACAGAAGTTTCCGGGATGTCTGAAGGCTGTTTTGGTATTTGGTGGAATACTTTAATAAGCTCAATTTTGGAGAAGATTGGACATCCAGAAAGATAAGTAAGTTAAGTAAATTCTTGAATGTTGGGAAATGGGTAACAATCCATGAGCGTCTGTGCATTGAGAATTCTGTAGTCACACTGCAGGGCCCTAGTTCTCCATTCTTCTTAGAAATAACATGCAATGCAGATGACCAATTGCTGGAGCTTGCATGGATAATTCCCAGGTGTAGTAAGGACTCAAACACTTTTTTTATTGACCAGTTCTTTTGATGTGGTGAGTAACGGAATGCCTTATAAGAAGGGTTGCAGAGTATGGCTGAGTAAGTGAAAGAAAGGATGGAGTGATGCAAATGGGTTGTTGGCATCAATTGCAGACATCTGCAAGCTATTTCCTTGTAGCAGTTGAGAATCAGTCGATTTCGCAGAAGTAGTGTCAAGGTGTCTTCGATTTTTAAGGACAACCAGGAGATCGAAGTTTCTCAAAATATCGGCACAAAGTATGGTTTTAGACACAGCTGCTACAGAGAAAGTACACTGAAATGTATGCTGAAGATTGAGGGTGAGTGTAAGAGTTCTCCGTTTATATACATTGCATACAAGTTCATGACTGGAGAGAGTGATTTGTGACTTGCCATTGCATGCAAAATGGTAACCCTGGCGCCAGTGTCGACTAGGAACATGATGTTCCATCACATGATGAAACATGGAGCATTATGTGCCTCTAATACTCGCCTTTGCTGTTTAAGGGTTTATTAAAGTTACAGGGTTGAAGATGCTTCTTAACTGCTTCTCTAAATTTGCTGTGATAGAGGCATATGTCATTGATTGGTCCATTAAGGCTTATCGTCAGCGGAAGACGAGACTAGAGAGAATATTTGGACAATAATAAGGTTTAAATATTGATCCTGTTTTAGTGTCTAGATATATATTTCCTGAGAATACTTACGTACAGTGGACTGCGGATTTACAAGTATTTTTGACAAAATAACTATGCAAATAATAATGATAATGATAATAATAGTAATGATAATGATAATGATAATAATGATAATAATAAAGATGAT
>NC_061824.1:12906983-12909483 GCF_019202785.1 Penaeus chinensis
TTTCTCTCTTTCTCTCCCTCCCTCTCTCTGTCTCTTTCTCTGTCTGTCTGCCTCCCCCCCCCCTCTCACTCTCAGTTTTTGTCTGTATTTATGTATGTATGTACGTCTATGTGCCTGTCTCTCTGCCTGTCCCTCTGCCTGCCTGTATGTGTACCTCTCTCTCTCTCTCTCTCTCTCTCTCTCTCTCTCTCTCTCTCTCTCTCTCTCTCTCTCTCTCTCTCTCTCTCTATGTCATTTTATCTGTCTGTCTGTCTGCCTCTGTCTTTGTCTCTCTCTTTTCATCTCTCTCTCTCTCTCTTTCCATACCTGTCTATCTATCTATTTACCTGTCTGTCAGCTTGCCTGCTTGCTTGCATGTCTGTCTTCCCCCCCCCCTCTCTCTCTCTCTTTCTCGTTCTCTCTTTCTCCCTCTCAACAAAATTGCAATAAAGACAAATCATAATTTTCTTATTGAACATATTCAATAAATCATATAAAAGGGCACTCGATAATTCATTGTAAGTTATCAGCTTTTACGCAGCTGGATCCCACTGGCAACGTATTGTGACCTTGCCCACCCCCTTCAATTTGTAATAATCGTTTAGGGTTGTCACCTTCCCTTGCCCTGTGACAAATTATCGCCCCGTTTTATCATTGCTCATCTGAGACGGCGGTTACAGCGTGCGAACTCTTCAGGGAGAATGCAGGGCTGGGAAAGACGTCTTGCTGGCTCTAGATATGTGATGTAATCTCGTATGACCTTTTTTAATGATAGTGGAGGTTTCGAGTATGTCTATACTAATATAGGTTTATTTTATTTGGTAGAAATCTTAGATAATCAAGATGGGGTTAAGACTTGAAAACGGTACAGTATGAACGACCAATGTTTATATAGAAAGTGTTTCATATCACCTAAAGTAATGCAGAACATTACAGCATATGTGACGATGCAAGAAATGTTTCCCCGGTTATGGATCCGCCAAGTCACAATGAAGCGTGCAAAAATGGGAAACATTCGGTGTTTCAATCTCGTTTCCAACATCTCTCTCCCTCTCTGTCTGTCTGTCCTAAGTTATCTGCCTGAATGTCTGTCTCCATCCTCCCCCCCTCACTCTCTCTTAAGTCCTCATAAATTGAACATGTAATTTGAATGTTGACTGATATTTGTCGGATTCATTGCTAAGAATATCATACTAATAGTATCTGTCCACTGAGAGGTGTAAAATGATATGAACTTATAATTTATTGTTGATTTGTTGCATGAACTCAGTATAGCAAAACGACTCGCGGAATTAGCTTTTGCAGAGCATTTTGTCTAAAGCGCTTAGAAGCTGACGTCGCGGTTTGCTTGATGTATAGCTCACTGTCAGGAGCTGACAGTTTCCAGACGGAAACATCTATTATGTAACGTAATGGTCGTTTTTTATTAGCTTAATTTTTTTCCTCTTTTAGCAACTGTTTACAAGTTCTTAAATGATCAAAACTTTCAAGCTCGGAAACAAGCAGAGGTGAAAGCATTCTCCAGCTGCGATAAATGGCTATATTAGAGGATTAAGAGGAAGCTATGTGTGGATGATTATTTCTAACAAATCACATCCACGTTTTGATGTCGGAGGATTCAGCATTTACTGCCTGGAGGTTAAGGCGACGCCGAGGGAACAGCGCGGCCTCGCAGGATGGTCTCCTCCACGATCGGTCTTTCCTGAACCTGCGGCAGCGGTCTGTGCTGGGCAGTAATTTCTCTAAACGCTGATGAATTGGTGGTTATTGATAACACACACACACACACACACACACACACACACACACACACACACACACACACACACACACACACACACACACACACACTCACTCACACACACACATTTATGTACCTAAATCTACAGAGCTGTAGGAGTGCAAAAGCTAAATCTCATCGCAGAATAATAAAATTACATCGTATTGCATTAAATTCTTAACAATACTTTTACTCCGCTCAGCTGCATTTTTCCAGGGAACAGACTTCGTAATGTTCTCAAAATGTTACTGAATTACCCGCTACGAACCACGACCGCATGAACAGAACATAAGTTATTGCCGGAAGAGAATAATCGCGCAAAATATACTCATTATCAAATACTCTGATGATAACTTCTTTGAAATACTTTATGATTTAGACATAAAGGAATGGGTATGATATATATCTCGCTATTTCCGTGAATTGAATTACCCACAAGGAAGCACAGTGGTATAATTACTAAAGTGTTATAGCGGTCAGGTTGCTATACACACACACACACACACACACACACACACACACACACACACACACACACACACACACACACACACACACACACACACACACACACACATTTCACATAAGGTTAGTACAAATGAACTCGTGGAAGCATAAGTTAGAATATTTTATACTTTGGGTTGTGCAAGGTTACTGTAGGTTCGACTGAAACATTTATTAGGTAAGTTCGAGTAGATTCAATCGATGAAGTGACCTAAGGTGCAATTAGTTAAGTATCAT
>NC_061824.1:12959483-12961983 GCF_019202785.1 Penaeus chinensis
AGGAAATAACATACACAGCGAGCTTTATTTACAATACACACACACACACACACACACACACACACACACACACACACACACACACACACACACACACACACACACTCACACACACACACAAACACACACACACACACACACACACACACACACACATACACACACACACTCATATATGTGCGTGTGTGTGTGTGTGCACATGCATACGTTATATATATATATATATATATATATATATATATATATATGTATATATATATATATATATATATATATATATATATATATATAAAACGTATGTATGTGTAAATGTGTGCACGTACTTGCAGACACACAAACACACACACACACACACACACACACACACACACACACACACACACACATATATATATATATATATATATATATATATATATATGGGTGTGTGTGTATACATACTTGCAAACATATATATATATGTATATATGTATGTATGTATGTGTACACAATTGCAAACATATATATGTATATATATATATGTATGTATGTGTACACATACTCGCAGACATATAAGAATAGACACACACAGAGACAGACAGACAGACAGACAGACAGACAGACAGACAGACAGACAGACAGGCAGACAGACAGACAGACAGTCAGTCAGACAGACAGACACACACACACACATAAACATATATATATATATATATATATATATATATTTATATATGTATATTTATATACATGTATGCATATATATCTATTGATATGTGTGTATATGTATATATATGTATATATATATATATATATATATATATATATATATATATATATATATATATATATATATATGTGTGTGTGTGTGTGTGTGTGTTTGAACAGATGGATGGATGGATAGATATAATGGTGCATTTGTGTTCTGACCAAGAAGGAAATCGCTCTCCCGAACTCGGCCTGCAGGAGGCGCCGCGGGACGGAGGGCCGGGCCGTCGCGGGTCCGGCGGGCAGGGCTTCCGCGCTCCACTTTCCCAATGGTCAAAGGTTGAAGCTGAGAACGAGAAACACTTATGCAAGAGAAAGTAAAACATTAGTGCATTTACATATACGGAAGGACCTCATGTTAGCAATGGCGAATCGAAGTACCCGGTTGAAATATTGCAGAACATTAACATAGGTAAATTAGCATACTGTGTTTTTTTTTTTATAGAACCATTCAGAATTTTTTTGTTTGTTTGTTTGCATATCTGGCGAATAGCTGGCAGATATATTAAGCATTTATTCTTGTAAAACCGGAAAAGATGACAAGAATAGTATACTCACAAAACTCAAACTGAACTGTATTTCAGAAACATGTAGACGGATTTGACTTATGCTGTCTTCCGAAGTAAATAATTAATAGCAAGCCACTAGATTTGCAACTTTACAATCACAGCACGCTTCTTCAAAATGCCCTTCTAAATGTTGCGAAGAAATATTCAACTTGAAAGCAGAGTCTGGTGATCCATCTCCCCTGCTCGGGTTTAGGGGCAATAAGCACAGCCACGAGACGTCGCCCAGCTCGCCTCCTGACGCGTGTGTACGTTAGGGCTTGTAATCGCCGGCTCCGTGGGTGACGCCGCTGAGAAGGGCGCAAGGCGACGCCGCTGCAGCATGCCTGGCCAATTATTCAAGCCGGAGGTGTCCTTGTCGCGTACTTGGTATCTTTTGTATATTTGCAGACGTCATGTTTCAGTAATTGTTATCGTGGAACTCGTAACGGGATTATGTACTAGTAATGGATGTTATAGTGCTTTGAGATTCATTAGCAAACGGAATGGTGCATTTAAAAACTACCGTAAAATATTGACTACGAATGTATTCAATATATTATATTACATATTATGCATTCATATATTACTAAAGTCGCGTACATCATGGAACACTGTAAGAAAGACTGTTACAAAAGTAAGAATAATATATCAATGTTTTCAAACGGATACGATTGCCAATGGAATGTCTTGGGTAATTATTATGAAAATAATAATAATAATAATAATAATAATAATAATGATAATAATAAAATAATAATAATAATAATAATAATAATAATAATAATAATAATAATAATAATAATAATAATGATAATGATAATAATAACAACAATAATAGCAATAATAATGAAGAAAATAATGAAAATAAGGATGATATTACAGTAATAATGATAATAAAAATAATAATGGTAATACTAATAATGATCAACTTTACTTATTATTATTTTTAATAATACCAATGATGATAATAATAATGATAATAATAATAATAACAATAATGATAATAATAATGATAATGTTGGTGAAAATAATAATAATGATAATAATCATAATAATGATTAATAACAATGATAATAATAATAATAATAATAATAATAATAATAATAATAATAATAATAATAATAGTGAAAATAATGGTAATGATAATGATAATTTACTTCTACTTCTACTAATGATAACAATAATAATGTTAAATGATAATCATA
>NC_061824.1:13024483-13026983 GCF_019202785.1 Penaeus chinensis
CACACACATACATACACTCTCCAACACAAACACACACACACACACACACACACACACACACACACACACACACACACACACACACACACACACACACACACACACACACACACACACGCGTGCGCAATTCTCTCTCTATGTATCATCTTTCTCTTCTCTCTCTTCTCCCCCTCTTCTCTCTCTGTCTGTTTCTCTGTCTGTCTCCCTGTCACAAACATACGTCAGGTTCGTCTCCGTCTCTCTTTATTTCTTTTGTTCCATTCTAAATCTTTACTTTCTGAAGTGAAAACCTTTGCATTTTGTCGTAGGCGCAAAATCCGATAAAGAAAAGAAAAAATGTCGAAACGAGGTGCAGAATCATATATATATATATATGTATATATATATATATATATATATATATATATATATATATATATAACCAAAATGCATCTATGGGACAACATATTCGCAAATATATCTCATCAAGCTCATGTAGGCCATAAACCGCTGATGCTCTATTATCATATATCATAAGTTATGCGCATGTCCAGTTACCTCTACTACATCATGGGTTATTGCTAATCTGAATATCTAAATTCATAATTCCTACACGAAATTTCGTTTAGTAGAACGGGAATTTGAAAACTTTTTAAGATGTATAAGGTTATTCATATTAATTACTATATCGACAATCAATTTATTTCTTACTTAGTTATACAAATATTCAGTTATGTGTCTGTGTATATGTAAATAAATATGTAAAAAAATGAATATAAAAATAAAGAAAATTTATATACGGGGGGGGGGGGGGGGGCGAGCGCGCGCCCACGCACGCACACACACACACACACACACACACACACACACACACACATACATCTCATGACTGTTTCTGCACAGGGTGAGAATAAGTCTAATGAAAGGACAGCCTTGGCGGACAGTCCGTCCAATCATTTATCTCTCGATCGATTGAAATGGCAGCTAGTTGCTTAAAATAGGAGTTTATTACGAATCTGATGTCTTCTCAACCGGTAATGATCGTTTTTACTTCGCTAATAATCTTAGCATGCTTTATCCTGTTTGAAGTTTTTATCAAACTTCAATAGTGAAATACTGTATTTCATTTATAAGGCTCTTTCTCCTATCATTGTCGTAAAGATAGCCTTTTTTGTACCTTTTCCTTTTCAGAATCCAAATTGTTCTTCATATATTTCTGGGCCTATTTTGATATCTCTACGGGCCGTTCTTTCCTCCTGCTCTTGTACTGGGGATGTGTAATTATAAGTCCTCACATTTCTACATAGCATTTGATCCCTAAAACATTGGAAATCGGAAACTGTTACTCCTTTGTTTTCTCAGAGACATTCAAACCACTTCCGAGATAGTTCTGTAATAACCTGTAGAGGAGATACCAGTAACTAAACCAGGTTCAGGCCTTCCCCTGACTTGGTGCATCTTACCAAGTCTGTTAAGAAAGCAGGCACCATCCAGCAACTACTTCTGTGGCTCCTGGATGGAGTTTATGCCCAATATACAGCTTTCCATATTTGAACTCTCTGGTGGCTGGGGTGAGGGTGGGGAAATAACTATTGAATAGTTTGTAGATAAAGTACATACTCAGAACACACGGATACATTCCCTGGTTACCAAAGCAAACCTTGTCCAAACACTGAAACTTGTCTGCTTGCCACTCCGAAGCTAATTTATTTCCTAGTGGTAAGAATGGGAATCAGAATGGATCTCCCAAATCTGATGAGGAGAAAAGGTCTCCTCCAACCATTTTAAAAATATTGCCTGGTAAATTTTAAAACAATTCATACAAAACATCCCCGTGAAACCTGGTAGAAAAAAACACTATGAACCTTTGTATTTTAAAAGAAAGCCTTATAAACTGAAAGTTGGTTATTAACTTCCGAGGGAACTAATATTTTATACAAAATGTTAATGGGAAAACCGTATATTATACATTCGTAATGTACATTTGAATATTCTAATTGCATGTGAATATATGCATATGCTCGTAATTGTGTTACGTATTTTATTTTACTACATTGATTTGTTAGCACACTAAAATTGTGCAAAAGACAAAAGACTGATACAAAAGGCAATTTAAATAATCAGTCACCCCACATAGAGGAAAGGAATGACTTGCATGTAATGGCATAAACCTGGGGTTAAAGTTTCATGTTCTCTTCACAGAGATATTCTGAGAGTATTCGAAGAGTCGGTGAAACTGGCTTGGCATATAGCTTCAGTATTAAGTCATATGAGCCAAACCCTATTCGCTGTTTCCTTTTCAGTGTTCGGGGTATGGAACTAACTCCATTACAAGGAGATTTAACTTGTAAGAGCTTGTGTAATGTGTGGTACGTCGGGTCATGAAGGACCTGATAAACGTTCTTTACTGGTATCTTACTATTATCGAAAAAAATCACACGCCATCATCTTAACAGTATAACAGGTATAGAGTTGAGAAAGAAGCACTTGCAATACAGAGCGAGATGAAGATTAGTATCGA
>NC_061824.1:13036983-13039483 GCF_019202785.1 Penaeus chinensis
GAAAACCTCAGGTTTAGTCGAAATGATGTCAAGAGCCACTCTCCAAAAGTATAATCAAGTCTTATCTGTAATCATGATTAAAGTTTTTTTTTCGAACATATGATAAATATTTTAAAGCGAATGAAAAGACTTATATTTCCCAGAGATTAAACAATAATACTAAATAAATGAATGAGTAAATACTTTTAAACTCAGAGCAAAGGATGAGATATTCAGAGAGAGCAATCATTAAGGAACTGATGATCTCGCAAAAGAGAACTCAAAATAAATCGTAATAGATGACAGAAACCGGCCTGCATTCCATATGAATAACACACCTTTTGCAGATGTAATATATGCCCCTCCCCTCTGTCTGTCTACACCCCCCCCCTCTCTTTCTCTCTCTCTCTTTTTCTCTCTCTCTCCAGTAACCTTCGAAGAGAAGAATGTTACTATATTTCTTTAACATCATTTCATGTTTGCCTTCACTTTTAATCTCTTGCTGCCTAATGGATGTCTCCCTTTAACATAACGCCTTCAGGGTTCATCGTGATCTCCATTACATCCTTTCGTCTTATTACTTGTTTCTCTCTCCGTACCAAAGGACTTTATCACCACCGCCTTATGCTGCTATCCTGTTCTGCCTCCAGTAACTTTGAGCTCCCTATATTTCTCTCCCCCTAAACACCTCAGGCTGTTCGATCATTAACTACCTCGGCGTGCACGTCACAGGGTTCTACATAAAACTGCGCTGTGATCACTCCACTAAATTTAGGAAGGAGCAGCCTTCTTCTTTTCTCCTCACTCAATTTTTTTCGTTTTCCCATGTAACAATTTATCTTTTTGTTACATATATTTTCATGCAAGGCCAAGAATTGCAGGCTCTCTCCCGTAATGAAATATTTTAAGAAATGATTTCCATGAAGACCATTCTAGTACACTCCCTTTCCATTGTTACCATGCGCGACCGAAGACCAAACAGGACTGGATTGTTATAAAAAAGTGTCTTTAAAATCTCTGTCTTTGTCAAAACGGCGAGGTTTGGAAATACTAAATAGTAAAACACGATAAAAGGAATACAGCGATAGCGCTATAAAGGATAAGAAATAAAGAAACAATAGTATATATATATGAAAAATAAGAATTGAATCCAAATTTTTCGATCGTTCCAGTTCTGATACGCAACACCTGACTGTCTTTAGACGGAATAAAGGTATCATTACCTTCGGAGTTATAAGGCTTGATAGTGTCCGGCGCAGAAGAATTCTCAGCACCTGTCTTCTATCGACCTATATCTTTGCGCTAATTCATGTGACGTTCGTGCCTTCGGGTGATCTGGTGCTCGTGCACCGCCCTCCCTTCCATGACCATTTTCTCATTTTTTCCGTTTATTTCAAAGCCACTTTTTCTCCGCCATTTCCTTTGTTTCTATCTACTTTCTCTTTGTTGATTATCTCGTCCTTCAGCTGCAGGATCCTCTTACGTACGTAAACAAAACTGGTATCAGTTTTTGATTTTTCCATTACTTGTGACCTCGCCTCGACCAGAAAAGCTGAAGCAACTCATCTCAGAATATCCAAGCTTATTTGTCAGTTTGATTCTATAATGACACTCTCGAGCAATCCAGCCTCAGCTCAGGGAGGGTTCCTGCTCCTGCCGTGCGCATTTGCTGTACGTCTGCAGGAGAGAGAGAGAGAGAGAGAGAGAGAGAGAGAGAGAGAGAGAGAGAGAGAGAGAGAGAGAGAGAGAGAGAGAGAGAGAGAGAGAATGAGAAAGAATCATGCCCCTGGAGTTTTAGATATTTACGTTCGTTTTAACTTCAGATTGTCTTACGTTTCTAGCATTATCATTTATATCCTCCTCCTCATAATCAACCTTATCTTTAATATCATTATTATAATCATATCATTATCATCACTATTATTGATATTATCATAATTATTATAATTATCATTATTACCATTATTATCCCAATGCCACCGGGGAAAATGTGGTGCTAATTTTTTATATTTTTGTGAAATGTCTTAGAACTTAGATGGCTCTACTAGTCCTTAGCCACAAAGGAGTTAATTAGTAGAACTTGTGACCTGACGTGCTTTGAATTGACGGGAATAACGTATTTTTTTACCTATGGCTATGAATATCGATGGAGTTATTTTTATTATAAACATTATAATTACTATAATGCTATAAACATTAGTAACAGCTAAATAAGATAACGTAAAATATTTTTGTAAATCAAAGAAAAAGGTAAACGGGCGAGACAGATAGTACTCGTAACTGGCTCATTGGTGATTTAGTACAAGTGTAGCCATCTATGTGTAAAAACAACTCACTGTGGGTTATTATTATTATTATTAGTAGTAGTAGTAGTAGTATTATAATTATCATTATTATTATTATTATTATTATTATTATTATTTTATTATTATTATGATTATTATTATTATCATCATCATTTGTGTTGTTATTATTATTATTACTATCATTATTATCATTAACATCAGTATCATTCTTCTTC
>NC_061824.1:13054483-13056983 GCF_019202785.1 Penaeus chinensis
TGTAGGTTTCTCCTAAGTAGACTATTCCTAGTCCGCATTGAGGGAAGAGCCGGGCCCGGGATCAAGCGCCGAGTGAAGGTCGGCTGGGAAAACAGCTAGGATGCTGCGGGAGGATGCTTGCGCGGCGGCCTTCGCTGTGGTGAAGCGCAGCCGCAGCCGCAGGCCGCTTACTGGCTCCAATCACTTGGCCTGTCACGTTGCTGAGACTCGGGCGCCACTCACGAAGGATGCCAGGTGGTTGCGTCACGGGCGTGCCAGGCGTTTCGAGGTTGTTAAAAATACAAGCGAGAGATATCGAGGTCCCTCGAGCAATAAAATCACGCCAAGGCAGTAACGTACAGCTCAGGAAAGACGGACCCTGAAAGATCATTCATTTTTCTTTCTTTTCTCTTTTCCCAAAAGGTGATATCACACTCGAGGAGGATAGATTGAAGGATTGGACAAAGAATCTCAACGAATTTAGGAAAAGCATAAGTACGGCGTGAAAGGTCAACGGCGCAGCGCCAGCACGACCGCTGGTGACGCAAAGCTGTGTCGACGCCGGTTCTGTGGTGTCATGTACGATGAGAAACTGTTATTACTTTCATCGGATTCCAGAGGTATGAATGAGAGCGGTCAAGACAGAGATGATTCAAACTGGTGTTGAGGATAGCAATATGTGTTCATATTTTTATTATTATCATTAAATATCATTAGTTCTTTTAATATTACTGAGTTTCTTATTATAATCAAATTCATTAAGATTATTAGTGTTTTTATTATTATCAAAGTCATCATCATCCTTATTATTACATTTACTAGTATTATCAAACTTATAATTATAATCAAAATCATTATTGCTGCTATTATTATCGTCTCATCATTATTGTTTTATTATTAACACTATTATCATTGTTATAATAATTATTTTTATTATTACCATTATTATTATTACTATTATTATTATTATTATTATTATTACTGTTATCATTATTATTATCATTATTATAATTATTATTATAATCATTATTATTATTATTTTTATTATTATTATTTTTATTATCATCATCATCATCATCATCATCATCATCATCATCATCATCATCATCATCATCATCATCATTATCGTTATCGTTATCATTATCATTATCATTATCATTATCATTATCATCATCATCATCATCTTCATCATGATCATAATCATTATTATTGTTGTTGCTGTTGATTTGTATTACTATTGTTAGTATTATTTTTACTATTATTATTGTTATTATTATTACTATCTTTATAATAATAATGATAACAGTATTAATAGTAATAATGATAATAATAATAATAATAATCATTATTATTATTATTATTATCATTATTATTATCATTATCATTATTATTATTATTATTATTATCATCATTATTATTATTATTATCATTATCATTATTTTCCTTATTATTATCATTATTATCATTGTTATTATTATTATTATTATTATTATTATTATTAATATTATCATCATTATCATTATCATGATCATCATCATCATTATTATTATTATCATCATTATTTTTGTTATTATTGTTATTATTATGGTTGTTATTATTATTATTATTATTATTATTATTATTATTATTATTATTATTATTATTATTATCATTATTATTATTATCATTATTATTGTCATTATTATCATTATTATTGCCATTATTATTATTATTATTATTATTATCATTGTTATCATTATTATAGTTAGCAATATCCTTATTAGCATTATCATTATTACCATTTTCATTGTTTTTTATCATTATCATCATTACTATTATTATTGCCACTGCTGCTAGTAGTAGTGGTGGTACTTTTAGTATCATTATCATCATAATCATAATCCTTATCATTATTATCATTATTACTATTATCATTATCATCAGTATAAGTACTATCATTATTGCTATTGATATTATCACAATCATTCTTCCTGTTATTATCATTACTTTCAATATTGATATTATTATTACTAATTTCATCAATATCATCATATGTTTTTATTATTATTATAATTACCATTAAGATTTCCAATGTTATCGTCGCCCTCTCTCTCATCCTCATTATCTGTATACACGAAGAAGACAAATTCAGGCGAAACCGCAGGCCACGAGGACGACGGTCGGTTGTGAGGGCGGCGACGAGAGGGCGCTCTGCCTGACGTAGCTTTGGGTGACAGACATGTCGTGCAGACGAAGCACGACCCGAGTGATGGTTCGTCTGGGTGGGAGTCAAGCCAATTAGTCATGTCGTTGCCTTTATTCACTCGCCCTCGTGTGGTTACAGGCTCTCACAGGAACACTTGGTTTGCCTGCCTCCGGGGTAACGTGCTCTTGCGTGAATGAGCATCCACTTAAGCTGCACTAAAAATTCATCTTCGTGAATTATCTTATACGTGCATTCACCGACGCTCACATGCTTCCATGGCTACTTTAGATAGCAGGCTGTACTGGAGAGCCACATCATTCATCATCCTTGAGCTTT
>NC_061824.1:13076983-13081983 GCF_019202785.1 Penaeus chinensis
TTCCAGAAAACTACCCAAGACCCCTGAAGCGAATTTGCTATCCTGCTACACTTGTGTTTATTTTGAGATAAAACCGAACCGAATGTAGGCGATTCCTATCAGTGAAAAATGGAAGCTTTTTTATTTACGTTCGCATGGTGCAGCTCTTCGTTTGTAGATCATGATCAGAAATTCCCTACTCTGCGGGCCTGCGTGAGGAACATACCAGTGTTCTGTCAGATATTTCAGAGCGCGGCAATGCCTCTCCCATTCGAACACGTGTGGGTAAACAGCAGATTCCGTGTCACTATAAGAGGTCACGAGATTAGCGGAGATAGGTTCGCAGCCCGTGTCTCTCTCGCCTTGCTCCAACACGCCCCTCCCTTGTTGCAGTTTTATTGCTTCCTCGATTATCATTGCCAGTTTTATATTTTCTCTTCAGCTGATCATGAGAGCTGTTATTCTTACGAAGGTTTTTTTTCTCTCACTTTTCTTTCTGCTGTGACCTTCATTTTCTGTTGAATCCTCACGTTTGATGATATTCCATCTGCAGTTATAGGGAAATCAGTTACTAATGGGTAAAGATTGCGATAAATATTAAGGCAAAGTTGTAATTTGTGTCAGAAGATTACTGTACGGTTAAAATACAATTGTTTAGCATGAAATTATTAGGAAAAGATAATGATCATTTTAAGTCATGCAGCGCCGTGCTATTACTCAGCATGTAGACGTAGATTGCATGTGTTTTACGATGATAATGACAAAGCAAGAAGGTACTATTTACATTCAAGGGATATTAAAGTTATAATATGTCACCTGCTCGTGATGTTTATCAACAAATATCTAGGCAGCTGCGGAACTTTGCCTCGTTCTGGGTCAGCAACTGCAGATCATTAGCAGTAACAAAGGCTGAAAATTCGACCAAACTGCAACAAAGGCCGAACTGTCTGCGTGTAAGAGGGCCAAAGGGGGGAGGTTTGTTGCCAAGATGAGCCACGAAAAACAACGAAGGGAGATTTTAGACTTTTTGTACGTATAAAACAGACGATGAAAGGAGAAACCTAAGCAAAAAAGCGAAGGAAGCGACATTATGACGTAACAATACTGATGCATGGGCTGAGTGGGCGAGGGAAGACCGTGCGACTGTAAAGATCAGAACAATTATAAGGGAAGAAACAATGAAGCTTTGAATACTTTTTGAAAGAATGATGTGGGACATTAGCATATTCTCTCAAGATGGCTGACTGATTAGCAAAGATCGAGGGAGATAGGCGGCACACGTAAGAACAGCAGACAAGGAAAGCGCGATGGTGATGAAGCGGTAGCAATAACGATACACAACCTGTCTACTGACAAAAAAGAAGAAAAAAAAGAAAGAACTACCAAAAATCTCTTTGAGAAAACCGTGAGCATCAAGAAGTCAAGCCGCAGGTAAGCAAACCTCACTCTTTCATTCCATATAACCGTGAGAGAGAGAGAGAGAGAGAGAGAGAGAGAGAGAGAGAGAGAGAGAGAGAGAGAGAGAGAGAGAGAGAGAAAGATAAAGAAAGAAAGAGAGAGAGAGCGAGAGAGAGAGAAAGAGAGAGAGAGATAGAGAGAGAAAGAGCGAGAGAGAGAGAGAGAGAGAGAGAGAGAGAGAGAGAGAGAGAGAGAGAGAGAGAAAGAGAGAGAGAGAGAGAGAGAGAGAGAGAGAGAGAGAGAGAGAGAGAGAGAAAGATAAAGAAAGAAAGAGAGAGAGAGCGAGAGAGAGAGAAAGAGAGAGAGAGATAGAGAGAGAAAGAGCGAGAGAGAGAGAGAGAGAGAGAGAGAGAGAGAGAGAGAGAGAGAGAGAGAGAGAGAGAGAGAGAGAGAGAGAGAGAGAGAGAGAGAGAGAGAGAGAGAGAGAGAGGGAGAGAGAGAGAGAGAGAGAGAGAGAGAGAGAGATAATGGGGATTCGAATTAATGTACTTAAACTCCAAAGAAACCACATTAAAGATGCTTCAGAGCTGCATAGACCTTAGAAGAGGGTCGTGGAGGCTGTGACGGGGGAAATGCAGTCCGGCGAGAGTGGTCGCAGAACAGAGAGCACGAGAGACTTAATGGTGATGGAAGATGTGTTGGCGGATTTAAAAGGGAAAGGTAGGAATGTGGGGAGAGGGAAAGGAAGAGAAGGAGAGATGGAGGAAAAACATGTTCGCGAAAATATAGGAAAGAATAAGGAATAATTCAGACAAAATAAGATAAACAGTTGTATAAAAGGGAAAAGAGGGAAGGACCAGGATCTAAGAACGAAGAAAAGTAAGGAAATATAAAAATGAAACGTTAAAGAGAAAATTTAAACATGGAAAATAATGTGACAACAGGATATAATTATGAAAATCGATAGACGGAAAGAAAATCTGAAGGGACAAGAGCAAATTATCTCAATATCATCTATCTTCACAAATTCACACATGTCTGCCTCCATTCTCTTTTATCTCCCCACCCCCACCCCTCTCTCTCTCTCTCTCTCTCTCTCTCTCTGTCTGTTTGTCTGGCTCTCTCTCTCTCTCTCTCTCTCTCTCTCTCTCTCTCTCTCTGTCTCTCTCTCTCTCTCTCTCTCTCTCTCTCTCTCTCTCTCTCTCTCTCTCTCTCTCTCTCTCTCTCTCTCTCTCTCTCTCTCTCTCTTTCTCTCTCTCGTTGTATGTCTACGTATCCGTCTATTCATTACTGCCATTACCATTCGAACCATTATCATCATTACAGTCATCATCATCTTAACCCTCCAGTTGTTATAACTGTTATTACTACTCATACTACTACTATTAACACGGCTAAGAACTGCTATCATCATCATAAATTATACTGCATATAATTCTGACAGAGATGTAGATTGCAGAGATACAACACGAATTTTACGATTATGATGACAAAGCAAGATTCGTACTAAAAAAATACTGATGTTGTACCGTAGCATCTTTTGAAACTAGTGAAGGGCCGTTACTTTTCTCTAATTTTCTGTTGCTTACTAAAAAGCCTGTACTTCCTGTTATGGCTTGTTTTCTGTGATAACTTCTCTTGTTATCTTCTTTCTCTAATGCGTGAGGTTTTACTGATGATGATGATGACGAGTTGTACATTGTTGCAATATCGTTTTTTTGCACAAGTATGTAATTCATTCCTTTCTAATATCCATCACGCCAGGGCGCCAAATCGTGATGTAGCCTAAGTAAAAACATTGACCTACGTTACTTTTCTATCAAGGCCTGAAACTTTTTCAATTAATTAGGGTTTATATACATACAAACTTACATACATACACACATACATGCATACATACATACATACATACATACATACATACATACATACATACATACATACATACATACATACATACATACATACATACATACATACACACGTCTATCTGTGTGTATGACCTGTGTCTACAAGCTGTACATATAACATTTCTTCCCTTTATATTTACATTATGAAAGAAATTTTCTCATCACTTCGCAAGGCCTTCGCCATACATTCATATCTCCACGTTTCATTCTGCGCATGCGCTGTGCCGAAGAAGTGCTTTACTCCCGCCTGACCGTAAATCATGCATATAAACCATGAGCGTTTTGCATGCATCTTATTGTTGCACTTTTCTCACTCGATAAATTACAGCCTAGACTGAGCTATTCATCTTGAAGGAATAAGATTTTACACATCCAGGCGAGAGCAGCGTTTGGCTCCGGTTACGCCTCAGAGCCCGCGAGAGGCTTTTGTTGGTGCTCATGGGAAGTGTGAAGTTTTCAGTGCAGTTGTAATACCAAAGAGCTTTGCGAAATAATGGTCTTTCCGGCGTGTTGCTGAAAATGTTCCCACACTATTATCTAAAGCCTCCCTAACCTCTTTTCATCCCACCTTCTCTCATTCCCAGACAAAACAAACACACAGACGCATCCAAACATTCCCTCGGTGATCCAGGCGTTTTCTTATCTGCATTCCAAACATTCACTTTCTCCCTTACAACCCTACATACATTCCCGTAATCCTCTCTTTCTCGCTAACACTACTCCCATCGTCCAGGCACCCTGCATGCTTTGGGCGCCCCTGCATACTAACCACTAGCGCCCACTCCCCTCTCGGAATTCCGTCCTTCCCTCCCGCCCTTGTCGTCGCCATCCATCCTATCAAAATATCCCGTCCATCACCTTGGCGCAATCGAGGTGACTCCTTTTGCTGCCTTGCCGTGGATAGCGCCTCGTGACTGTCTTTGAATATTAATTACATTATTCTTTCCTTTTTTCTCTAACTATCAATCGTTATATTTATGGATGGTTGTGTCACTTTTTCGGAGCACACACACAACACACACAGACATATATATATATATATATATATATATATATATATATATATGTGTGTGTGTGTGTGTGTGTGTGTGTGTGTGTATGTCTATGAGTCTGTGTGTGTGTGTGCATATATATAAACACACACACACACACATATATATACACATATATGTGTGTATATATATATGTATAAATATATATATATATATGCATATATATGTAGATGTATACATATATATATATATATATATATATATATATATCTATAGAGAGAGAGAGAGAGAGACTGCCGCGATGGTTCAGTGGTTAGAGCACTGGACTCCGGCCCTCGTGATCCCGAGTTCAATTCCCCGTCGCGGTGGTCGTAAAAATCCCTGCTCTCTGACTGCTTGCTAGAGCCCGAGAAAACGACATCTCGCCTTGAGAAGTCAAACGCAGGTGTCGTAGGGGAAGTCACCGCCGTGGCACAAGTGTTAGCGGGTCAAACCGCGGTTGATTAGGAAGGGCATCCAATCAGGCAAGGGTGACACTGCTATATAACCTATCAATAGTGGATTGAGAGAGGCCAATGTCCTGCAGTGGAATGAATGTCTGTTCAAAAAAAAAATGTATATATACATATATATGTACATATATATATATATATATATATATATATATATATATATATGTAGATATATATGTATACACACACACATTATATGTACGTGTATA
>NC_061824.1:13101983-13106983 GCF_019202785.1 Penaeus chinensis
GACAGATAGACAGACAGACAGATAGATAGATAGATAGATAGAGAGAGAGAGAGATAGAGAAAGTGATGGATGCAAGCAAACCATAAACAAACAAGCAGGGAAAGGATTAAGTCGTTTTACTGGAAAGAAATCTTCCCCAGGAAATGACTGACACCCGTTATAACGATTTTAGACATACTAAATTGTAAAGATACTAATTCATGAAATAAATATTGAGAAACCTCGCTAGAACCTGCTCCACCTTACTCGATCGTTAATATATCCCGCAACTCAGATCAGATTATATGTTATATTCGTATGAAACCATCCATGGTAATTGTAACCCTTCTAACGGTAATAGTGATCAATTCTTAGAAGTAATGAGGCCAAACACATTGTTAGAAATGATATAATACAAACAGTAATCAGACGAATAGTGTGATGCAAGCATTCGTAAAAAATAGCTATGATAGTTATGATAATGATAATAAAAGTAATAAAAGCATCATCAATAATGATAACAATATCAACAAGAGCTTTGATGATGGTAACAACAAAATTAAAAATGATATCCTTAATAATGTTAATGGTGACACAAATATTTCTTATGATGATAATATTAATGACCGTAATAATGATACTAATATGAATTATAGTGATGATAATAACAGCATTATAGTGATGGTAATGGCATTGAAGGTATTGTCAATGTTAAAGATGATAATGTCAATGATATTGATAATAATGATAATAATAAAAACAAGAATAACATCAACAACAATAATGATGATGATGGTAATAATAATAATGATAATAATAAAAACAAGAATAACATCAACAACAATAATGATGATGATGGTAATAATAATAATGATAATAATAATAATAATAATGATAATAATAATGATATTGATAATAACAATGATAATAATAATAATAATAATAATAATTATAATAATAATAATAATAATAGTAACGATAATGATAATAATAATTGTAACAACAACAGCAATAATAACAATAATGATAAAAATAATAATAATAATAATAATAACAATAATAATAGTAAAAATAATAATAATGATAATAATAACAATAATAACAATTAAAATAGCAGCAATAATAAGAGTAATCAATATAATGATGATAATGATAATACTAATACTAATAATAATAGTAATAATAATAAAAATAATGAAAATAAAAATATTAATAGTAATAATAATAACAATTATTATTAATAATAATAATGATAATAACAACTGTAATAATAATAATAGTAGTGATAATAATAGTAACAGCAACAGCAACAACACACACAACAATAATAGCATCAAGAATGATAAGAATGATAACGATAATAATAATAATAATAAATAATAATAATAATAATAATAATACGGCTACTACTACTATAAATAATGAAAAAAAGAAATATCAACAACAACACCACCACCAATAACAACAAATCAAAAACAATAATAATAATAATAATAATAATAATGATAATGATAATAACAATTATAATAATAATAATAATGATAATAATAATAGTACTAATAATAATAATCATAATAACAATAATAATTATAATAATAATGATAATGATAATAATAATAAGAATAAAAACAATAATGATGATAATAGCGATGAAAATAATAGTGATAATAATAAGAATAACAACAACAACATCAACAATAAAAATAATAATAATAATAATAATAATAATAATGATAATAATGATGTTAACAACAACAACAACGATTATGATGATGATAATGATGACAATAATAATAATAGTAAGAATAATAAATAATAATGATAATAATATATAATAAATAATAATCATAATAATAAGAATATTAATAATAAGATAATAATAATAATAACAACAGCAATATTTATATGTAATAAAAACAATAATGATAACATTGATGATAATATAATAATAGTGATAATAATAATTATTATTATTATAATAATGTTAGTAATAATAATAATAATAATGATAATAATAATAATAAAAATAATAATAATAATAATAGTATTCACAATAGTAAAAATAATAATGATAACTATGAAAATTATAATGGTGATAGTAACAATAAAGATAATCAAAATAATGATAATAGTAATAATAATAGTTATAATAATGATAATAATAACAATAGTAAAAACATTAACAACAACAGCAATAATAATAATAGAAATAACAACAATAATGATAATAATAAAAGTACTAATTTTAACTTTTATCATTATTATGACAATAATGATAGTAATAACAATAGTAATCATATCAACAGCAATAATAATAAAATGATATCAAAATAATAATAATAATAACAACAACATTAATAATAATAATTTTAATAATATTAATAATGGTGATAATGCTGATAATAATAGTGATAATACTACTACTAGTACTACTAATAATAATAGTAATAATAATGCTAATAATAACAAAATAGATATTATAATAATAATGATTATATTAATAATAATAATAATGATAATAATAATAATAATAATAATAATAATAATAATAATAATAATAATAATGATAATAACAACAACAATAAGTATAATAATAATAATAATGATAATATTTATAATAATGATACTAATGATAATAGTAATGATAATGACAGTATTAATTATAATAATTATAAGGATAATAATAATAATTATTATTATTATTTTGACGATAATAATATTGACAACAATAACAATAATAGTGATAATAATGATAACAATGATAATGATAATTATAATAATAATAAAATAATATTAATAATAATAAGTACAATAGTAATAGCAAAAACTAACGATAATGATAATAGTAATAATACTAATAATTATAATAACAATCACAATAATAATAATAATAATAATAATGATAATGATAATGATAATAATAATAATCTATGTCGCTACCCATATTACTCCTCAGTGCTGTTCAACAGTGGTTTTGGATGGTAGCTCTACTCACTATCCAGTCCTTGCAAGTGTTTAACAAAAATGGTGCTAGAACACGACTTTGCTCACTTCTGAATTAGCAGTACAAGCCCCCACCACACTTTACAGCACTAATACAGTACCAGTATACAGGCTTGCTATTAGTCCAATAACCATTGTTGGAATTCCCCTAAGTCTCTGGATTTTCTTGAGGTCGCTGTAGGCTGCAAGCAACATAAGTCGAACACATGACGGCGTTCCACAATGACTCAAGGTGCTAGAATGTGGACTTGCCAGGTTTTAATCCAGAGTGCTCCGGTTTCTGGTGCCTTAGCAGGTAGTAGTCTCTGATACATCTCAGAAGAATGTGATAACCTTGCCTAGTATACTGAGCAAAGTGATGCCACAATAGTTGTTGCAATCCCATCAACTCCCTTTCCCCGTTGAGAGAGAGATGACCATGCCCATCACTAGGTGTCAGGGGAATGGTATTAAAGACAGCATGGAGGCCCAAAGCCATAGGGTCACCCCAGCCTTTAGCAGTTCATCAGGGATACTGCATATGCCCGCTGCTCTACCACCCTTCAGCTTAGAGATCCAGTCCCTAACCTGGAAAGTCAACCTGATACAGCTGTTCACAGTACTCAGCTCAAATTTCCTGAATCTCTGATCTGAAATAATCTGTCCATTCACTACCTGAACTGCAGTCGTCAGTGAGTAGTCTTGGATTTCAGCTTTCTCAGGGATTAGTAGGTATGACGGTGATTTACTGTAGGAAACGGCTTTAAACCTCAGTAAGGTTCCTGATGTACTGTTCCGTGTTCCTTCTCAACAGTGTCCGATTCCTGCACGCCTAGGAACCGCACAAATCCTGATCGCGCTTCATTCGAGCCGAACTCCTGAGCTGTATCAAGTGTTTCGCATATACCCCCCCCCCCCCCCTCTATCTGTCCAAGTGAAACACCCGGGCTGAAAACTTTGAAGTGGACCTGAAGGGCAGCCACGGCCAGTTTATGATCGCTGCCGTAGAACTCGGCATTCCGATAGACCCTGCAGTTCCGGAGGTTCATCCAGACTGATACTCGGAGCCAGAAATGTTCAATCTCTGGGACTTATGAGAGTAACAGAGGAGATTATTTTCAGTTATTTTGTCAAAATAATGATCATGCTAATAATAATAATAGTGATGATAATAATAATGATAATAATAATAACAATAATGACAATAATAATTTTAATCATAATAATGATGATGAGTATAACATTAATAATAATAATTATTGTGATAGGGATAATAATGAAAATAACAATAATGATAACAAAGGAAATAAGGATAATAATAATAACAATGATAATGGTAATGATTATAATAATTATAATAATAATAATGAGCCTGTTTACTATAATGATGACAAGGATAATAAAAACAAATAATAAGTATAATAATATTGATGATGATAGTGATATAGTAGCAGCAACAATTTTAAGGAATAATAAAATGCCAATAACAACAATGAAAGAGATGATGATGATAATGATAGCAATAATCATACTCATAATGAAACAGTGGTAACAATATTAAAAATAACAATAGTGATCATAATAATAACAGTAATAATGGTATTATTTACAATAATAATAATAATAATAATAATAATAGTAATGATAATAATGATAATAATGATAGTAATGTTTATGTTAATGTTGATGTTAACGTTAACGTTAACGTTAATGTTAATGTTAATGTTAATGTTAATGATGTTAATACTAAGTGTTTGCCTTATGTGGTCTGGTGTTCCTCTACGACACTTGAGGGTGAAGAATACACAGATGAAAACTAAAGAAGGTTCACTGGAGATCAGCTCTGACAAAAATAAAAGGCAATTCTTCAGGATCCTCTGACTCACACGGCAGCTCAGCTAGAGAGAGTATTGCTGCCAAACGTGTGACTCCAGAGACAAAATAAATTATTATACAGCACACAGCAATATAAACTAAACACAATCACCACTATACATGGTGTAACATATCACAAAAAGCAGTGTATATGATCACATAAT
>NC_061824.1:13111983-13116983 GCF_019202785.1 Penaeus chinensis
ATGATTTATGACATCGTGGATCGTTGTATTCCACGCACTAAGTTCTCTGTGCCTGGCTCTTCTTCCTACATTAACATTACTGGAAAATCGAGGAAAGCACATTGCAACAAATTACGTAATCTTTGGAGGAACCTTATTTATATTTGAATATTGCTTTTAAAAATTCTGTTTACTTTATCGTTCCAATACAGTAAAAAAAACAAAAAAACATGGAGCTCAATAGGAAGAGCGGTGATTGCGCGCTGATTGGAGTTCATGACAGAAAAGTTGAAGATTACCAGCCTTGATTTTTATATTACGGTTATCTTGATTCATGCGACCTAAATGTTAGAAGCATGTTATCAGCAAGATAGACATTAATAGGCATATCCTATTTAATTCTAGACTGGTAAACGGTAACCAGAACCTAAATTAATTGTGACTGTCATCACAGGCCCCTAAGTCAGCGCTTCAGATCTTCGCAGGTAACGTGACGAAACGGAATGGCGGTGAGATAAAGAGTCGGGGACGCTTATTAGGTGAAAAACGAGACTGTTTTCTGTTCGGCGCCTTCAAGGGCCGATTTATAGTTCGAGTGCGCTTGTAATGAATCACTTCGGAGTCATTTCGCTTCCTCGCCAACGGTAATTAAATCGTCATTACCCCCGAGGAGAGCCACGCGCGCCGGCCTCCCCGCCACGTAATGACGGTTCATATAATTTATAATAAGCGAGTGTAGGATTTGATTGTGGAATTGCATGAGCTATAAATACAGCCATGGCAAATCGGTCACTTTAACAGCAGTTTGGGAAGAGGAACAGCTCGGCATGCTGTGAGCAGACGACGGACCCGGAGCCTGGCAAGCCCTTACGTTTCATCCGGACAATTATCGGAACAAACTGCCTATTAAGTGGTGAAATAATGACCCAAACGACCTTTATCGTTATTTGCTTTTCGAGTCAAGGAAAATCTTCATTCATTTATGAAAGTTTTCGAAATTACAGTGGGATAAACACATCCTCACCAGATTCCCTTGGTTCTCCGTGGGCGGCCTCTGGGACGTAACATGAGGTCGGAGAAACTCACATTTCCAAAGTATTAATTTATATTTCACATTGTCTACGTGTCAATTTTCATGTCACGCCCAGCATGAAATCTTCAAGGCGGCAGCGAGGGCGGCGGTGTACGTTCGTAGAAGCATGAGGCAACGCAGGTGCTTCGAAGTACACAGATTCGGGCTGGTGTTGCCGTAGGAGGAACCGCCGGTCACGCGGCTTCGCGCCGGCGCTCGAGGCGGAAGAACGAGCCCGACTTGGGGGCAGAAAACGGTGAAAGCTCCCCCTTGCTATTTCAGTTCTAATTACGAAATTTAACCTCGGAGATTTATGGAGCCCTGCTGCTCTTCGGATAGTAAACTGCGTAAGTGCTGTATTAAATTTGAGTTATAAAAATATTTACTACCATTGTATTACAGGGCTTCGTCACCCTCCTGACAGACATACGACTGTCGGAAGCTTAGAGACTCGTGATTTTGATCTTGATCTGACGGAAGTCGAGTATTTTTCCTTTGATACAAATACTCCAATACTTGGCTATAAAACCTTTGATTTAACAGAACATTTTGTGACCATTCTAAAAAATTATTTTAGAGAAAATGACCTACCCAATATTTCCCTCAGTGTATCAGACATGTTATTCCTTATGCGAATTGTTATATAATCCCAAATCGTTTCCTTTGGAAAATCTAGCAGAAAATACATAGTACGTTTCATAACTTCTGTTCAAAGTTCCCACGACTTTTACATCAGTTCGCATGAAGCCCTTATCCACAAAATATCTAATTTCTGAACCGCATTCACAACCACCGTAGTATATAAAAGGGAAGAAGTTAGTCGCCAGCAAACGCCAGACTTTAGGCACCCAAGCCGTTGTTGCTAAACCGTAATCACGAAAGAAAATGCATGTTTCAACCGAGAGAACTGTGTCCATTTTCGTTACGTGAGGCCTGAATGGCGGCCTCCTTTATTCCCGCAACAAAAAGTTGTCCATCACGATTATGAGAGCAGATTTCCTAAAAGGAACTGAACCCATTCTTTTCTCTGCCCTATCGGGTACATGTTCAATGAGGGAAAAAGGATAAAAAAAATGCTTGTTTTCATCACATTGCTAACGGTTACAATAAAATCATCCTTCTTATTGCCTTTATTGCCCTGTGCTTTGTTGTGACTTCTTAGAAGGCGAGAGAGAGAGAGAGAGAGAGAGAGAGAGAGAGAGAGAGAGAGAGAGAGAGAGAGAGAGAGAGAGAGAGAGAGAGAGAGAGAGAGAGAGAGAGAGAGAGAGAGGCAGAATTTTCATTGCTCTCTCTCCCTGATCTTAATGATTTATAAGGTAACAAATAAAATAATAAAAAGAAATAGGTCGCATATTGCTTTTGTGATACTTTCGTTAGCTTCAGTATAAGCTTATGATACAGTGTTCATAATGCCCTCAATACAGCTTTATGATATGCACGATATAGCGCGTAAAATGAGAACAGTGTCTTGGATTTAAAAGTGCCCGAAATAGATAGTAAGTGTTTGTCGGAGAAACAAGCGAACGATAAATGTAATAGTTTAAAGAAGATACAGGCATAGACATACCTTTCTCTCTCTCTCTCTCTCTCTCTCTCTCTCTCTCTCTCTCTCTCTCTCTCTCTCTCTCTCTCTCTCTCTCTCTCTCTCTCTCTCTCTCTCCTTCATGTTTTTCCTCTCTCTCTGTCTGTCTGTCTGCCTCTCTCTCTCTCTCTCTCTCTCTCTCTCTCTCTCTCTCTCTCTCTCTCTCTCTCTCTCTCTCTCTCTCTCTCTCTCTCTCCCTCTCCCCTTCATGTTTTTCATATCTGTCTGCCTGTCTGTCTGCCTCTCTCTCTCTCTCTCTCTCTCTCTCTCTCTCTCTCTCTCTCTCTCTCTCTCTCTCTCTCTCTCCCTCTCCCTCTCCCCTTCATGTTTTTCATCTCTGTCTGCCTGTCTGTCTGGCTCTCTCTCTCTCTCTCTCTCTCTCTCTCTCTCTCTCTCTCTCTCTCTCTCTCTCTCTCTCTCTCTCTCTCTCTGCCACCCTCCCTCTCTCTCTCTCTCTCTCTCTCTCTCTCCTCTCTCTCTCTCTCTCTCTCTCTCTCTCTCTCTCTCTCTCTCTCTCTCTGCCACCCTCCCCCCCTCCCTCCCTCCCTCCCTCGCTCTCTCTCTCTCTCTCTCTCTCTCTCTCTCTCTCTCTCTGCCACCCTCCCTCCCTCCTTCTCTCTCTCTCTCTCTCTCTTTGTCTCACTTCTATATATGTACATAAAATAACTAAAGTAATATATATACACACAACTATATACACACACACATGTATATACATATACACACAAACACACACATACACACACAAGGTATATGTAAATATATCTATATCTATCTATCTATGTATATATATATATATATATATATATATATATATATATATATACAAACACATGTGTGCACGTAGGTTCTCCACGGCAGTCTCTAATCGAT
The DNA here is from genome assembly GCF_019202785.1 of Penaeus chinensis. Lineage (NCBI taxonomy): Eukaryota > Metazoa > Arthropoda > Malacostraca > Decapoda > Penaeidae > Penaeus > Penaeus chinensis. The sequence goes on from NC_061824.1 coordinate 13,115,490, forward strand.
TCACAGAATTTGAAACCTGACGGACTCAGTTGCTCTGTGCGAGTCCTTCAAGTCCGTTGGCGTACGCCCGAAGACGAGGCAGAATTTTTTTCTCCCTGGAGACACTGGAGGCCTATGAAGCTTGTTGCATGGCCCGGCTCGGATACTGCTGAGAAGGGACAAGGAACAGTTGATCAGGAATCTTGCTGAAGGGGTTGAAGGCCATTTCTCGGTAAAGGACCTTCCCCCTGCCTACCAAGCTCTGAGAAAGTTGAACTCTCAGCCCTCCTCACAGATGACTGCAGTCCGCTTAGTGGATGGGCAGATCATCTCAGACCATGTTGGAGTTCGTGAACGTTGGGATGAGTATTTTGAGCAGCTGCACTAGGTAGACCCTCCAACAGTTAGCTTGGATACAAGTGGTATCACAATACCTGTGCCGGACCCACCCATCAGTGAGGAACCTTCTACCCTAACTGAGGTTAGGATGGCGATTTCCAATCTGAAAAGTGGGAAAGCCGCAGGCATATGTGATATCTCTGCTGTTAACTGCTAAAGGCTGGGGGTGAACCTTTAGCACGGGGCTTGCATTCAGTCTCGACTGCCATCTGGCAATCTGGTACCATTCCCCCTGACCTGTTGAGGGACGTGGTCATCCTTCTCTGGAAGGGGAAAGGGGATAGTTGGGACTGTAGCAACTACTATTTCAAGTAAACCAGGCAAGGTTTTCGCCCACATTCTTCTGAAACGGATCCCTGGCCAACTATTAAGGGACCAGAGACCGAAGTAGTCTGGATTTGGCAAGTCCACACTAGACCGTATCCTAGCGCCTCGAGTAATTGTGGTACGCCGTCATGAGATCGGTCGTGGTTATTGGTCTAATAGCAATCCTATATACCGTTACTGAAAGTGCTGTAAAGTGTGGTGGGGGCCTGTCAAACTTCTCTGTTAATTCAGGGGTGATGTAAGGCTGTGTCCTTGGACCAACACTCTTCAAAACCTGCATGCACTGGATAATGGGTAGAGCTACTACCCAAAGTCAGTGTGGAGCAACACTGGGCAATATCGAGGTCTCAGACCTTGACTTTGCCGATGATGTTGCTATCCTATCTGAGTCTCTGGAGTCACTGTTGGAGGCGCTTGATGCATTTAGCAATGAGACGAAGCCCTTGGGCCTAGAGGTCTCCTGGACCAAAACCAAGACTCAGGACTTTGGGGGCCTGGTAGAAGATCCAGTTAAGTCGATCCATGCTTGCGGTGAGAACGTTGAAGTCACAGAGAGCTTTGCATAACTTGGTAGTGTAGTCCATGTCTCTAGTCTGTCAGATGAAGAAGTCAGTAGACAGATTGGCCTGGCAGCAGGAGCTAGAATTCGATCAACACGAGCATTTGGAGATGTCGGTACCTATGCGGAAGGATCAAGCTATGTGCCTTCAAGGCTATGATACTGCCAGTTTTGCTTTATGGAAGCGAACCCTGGATGCTATCTAGTACAGTCTCGTCTTGATGCTATTT
>NC_061824.1:13144483-13146983 GCF_019202785.1 Penaeus chinensis
ATAAGTACTTACAGGCACTTGCATCCTACGCAGAGTCCGCTCGCTTCGCACTAACCCGCATACAGGATGTCTTGCTACATATCGGCTGCCATACTGTATCGCTGGTCCTTCGTTCCTACTTTTTCTCTCTCTCGCAGGTGTCTCTCTCTCCATTTCTCACCTTCCCTCCTGCAGTGCCCCTTCCTCCTCCTTCACCTCCTCTTCATCACTGCCACATAAATAGTCATGACACAACCTACCTACAGCAGCAAATATGCATGAGATAAATCATGCACTGAGAAATCTGTATACAGTTGCCAAGATAGTTTCTGTTCGCTATTAATTTTATTTTAGACATTTAAAATGTTTTAGTTATATTCATCTATGAAAAACTACTTCACTCCTACACTTCTACATTCCTTCATTTCTACTCACCAAATTACAAATATAACCAATAGGCATGGTGTTTCCGTAAAGCAATTTAGTCATATACTACTCCTTGAGTGTAATAAGTCCATAACATTTTTTTCCTGGGAGAAACGCCGTCAACATGTTTTATTTCCTAATTAGCCAGACTAGATAAATTGGATCTTTTCGTACAAAGCTCGTAAGTAAGTGCGGATCCGCAAACAAACACCTGATTCCTCCTAGGTGTGAGCTGGCTGGATCTTCAAGTCAGATGCGACTCGCGGTAACGTCCAAACTTTAAAATTAATTAGAAATCGATAGTCGTATTGTAAATTTACATACTTTGGCGCACTTTCCGGACTGGTTGATTAGTATACCCTACAAGCAAATAAACCACATTGTTAACGTGAACGACGCTGGCAAATATTTACTGTACCTCCTCAGCGTTGATAGTCTGGAAACCATATGATATGGAGTAGACGTAATCTACATAATTACTGTAGTAGCACTTCTAAGATGAAACTAATATTTATATCAATATAAAGAATAGCGTCCGAACCATGGTCACTTCATATGATAATAATGTGAAGCTCAAGAGAGCCTGACAGTCCCGAACACTAATACGTGCATCTACAATATATCTAAAATAACGAACGAGATACGATAGACATACTTAACAGTAATTTTGATAGATAATCGTTATCAAATTCTTCAAGCCTACCACCATGGCATATACATTATAATATTTGCCATGGAGTGAAAAGATATTTCCAGTAATAACACATTGCTTTCCACGTTGTTAACACTCTACCCCACACATTACACGAGCATGACTAGTATTTTTCACTTGTTTCCTAACCTGATATTAGCCGAAAAGTATCAAGAACGTCGCGAAAAATTATTAAATTGAGCCAATCTTCTCACCCACCTGTGAACGTCCCTGTGGGTTCTGATCTTATTTTTTCTTACAGCGTTTCACTTATCTAATTGTATGTTAACTTACACACACTGCCTGGTTACCGATTATCTCTTCTAACTAAATTGGAAATAATGATAACCGTTACGTTGTATCTTATCAATTCCAACACATTTACTCCTTCGCACGAACTTACCAGACGTATCTCGGAATTTCAGTTTCTTGCCGACGTATTATTGTTTCCCTAAAATCTCCCATCTAAATCTTGACCTCATGGCCACCCCCTCTCTTCCCTCCTCCCTCCACAAACACAAACCTTAATCCTGTAGGAAGCAGCTTTCCTAAATCAAAGGAAATCCCCGCTCTTGTCATTCTAATAATCAAACTGAAATCCAGTACAATTCAGCTTCGAACTATTCCTCCACATAACTCCTAAATTCAACTCCCCCTCCCTCTTCCCCGCCGCACTATCTCATCCCCAACTCCATCCAGCCAATTCCCACCAAACCTGAACTACCCCAGCCCTCTCCTCCCCCACTCGACCCCGGCCCTCCCCTTCAGCCACTCGACCCCCAGCCTCTTCCCCTACTTGACCCCCAGCCCTACCCTTCCTCCACACGACCCCCAGCTCTCTCCTTCCCCCAGGCGACCACCACCCCCATGCCCGCACGACCCCCTCCTTCCAACATCCCCAGCACCGAACCCCTGTAATATAAAGCCAGCTCACTAATGTTGCCTGCTGAAAACAATGGGGTTTTGGTTCGTGCCGGGTCAGCCTGGGTCACAGAAACCGGCGTGGGGTCACAGAAAATGAGAGAAGACTGAGAGAGCCGGGAATAATACAGTGGATTGTGAGGTCAGTCGGAGTGTGTGAAAAGTATGAGGAACACTTGCCTGTTTTTCTTCTCTCCTGGAGGTGGCGACTGTACAGATAATGCCTTTAATATCTAGCTATTTGTAGAGACTGAAGTGATGATCACAGGAAATACATCGCTAAGTTCTATGTAGTTTTCTTGTAAAATGATCAATAAAGTGTTGGCTTTTCCTGAACTTGATACAGGCATGTTTATTTTTAAGCATTTTTTATCATTATGAATTTGAGAAAGTTAAAACGGAAAATTCTGCTATTGTTTCGCTCCCCCCCCCCCCCAAAAAAAAAAAAAAAAAAAAAGAAGAAAAAAACTGGATTCCTTTCAA
>NC_061824.1:13161983-13164483 GCF_019202785.1 Penaeus chinensis
CACACACACACACACACACACACACACACACACACATATATATGTATGTATATATACACACACACCAGCCTGGCGCAACCAGTGCTCTGTTTACTCACCGAAGCCTCAATCAACATCAAGCAAACCAAGCGGACGGAGAGAAGATGCCGAGAAACAGAGGCATGGCTGGATGTTCAACCCGAAAGGTCTTGGCGGAGTTCCTGATGGCGAGACAGACGAAGCTGCATCAACTCGCACTGCCTTGGTCTCCCGCTGACAGAGGCAATGGGCCCTGAACTCCGACAGTGCCTTCGTGTTCATGAGGGTGACTCATTGTATCGAGAGCGCACATGAAACGGGCATCATTATCTGCTCACATCTCAAGACTCTGGCCACTCATCGATGATTCGACAAGAAGACCAGAGAGAGTTAAGAAAGGCTATTTTTTTTTTTTTTTTTTTTTTTTTGTATTCTCTCTGTGGTTGCATGAGCCTATCCTGGAAATGTGCCAATAACAAAAAATTAAGACATGCATACTATATAGATACATAAAACATACAAACATAAACGCATACAGCCATTTTATATACATGCATACATTCATAAATTCATACATACATACATACATGTATACATACACACATGCATGCATACATGCATAAATTCATATATACAAATATACACACATATGAATGTACGTGCATACATACAAACATACATACATATATACCTACATACATCCTTACATACATACATACATACTGAAGACAACCCTTAGCGATGTCGATTATGGCAAATGCCAATGCCCATGCAGCATACTCCCTCTCTCCACGCAGCTGCTGGATTCAAAGGAACGGCATACACCAGAAAGAGGTCGCTAGCGACAACGAACTGCCCTCGGGACTCCGGCTCTGGATTTTTCCACAGGGTTGACTCCCGACGCCTTTTCATCTTATAGGTGCCACAAGGAAGTGGATTGTTTTGCACAGGGTGAACTCCCATAACCTTTGACCAGGCACACTACAAGGCAACAGTCGGGCACCACTATCGTATCTACGTAAGACTAACCCAAAATTTTCAAATCTATATATGCACATATATACATATATACATATATGAGTGTGTGCGAATAAAAATAATAACAAGCTGTGACACTGTAGGCAGACGCCACAAAAACAGGGGGTATTCTGTGGTAAGAATTCTTGGTGTACACAAACTGATGTAAATGAATACCCACGAGTTAACAAAACCAACATAAACACAACAAATAATAAGTAGATTTTTGGTGAGTAATAGCAGCTTGATTTAGGAACAAATATATATATATACTGTGCCTGGAATTCCTGATTCAATCATGAGTCAAAAACAAATGTAAAAGTTTAATCTCCATGAAGGTAGAACAGGTTTATGTCTGTCAAGTTCACTGACTTCCTTCATCGTCTCAAACATCATAACATACCAGGATAAATAAGACTAGTTTTGTTTTTTTATTATTGCTAGTTTACTGTCTTCCTATAACTTTCTATGGCACATGGATGAATACGCACATACACATATATGTGTGTGTGTGTGTGTGTGTGTGTGTGTTTGCATGCATGCATTTACACACATATATATATATATATATATATATATATATATATATATATATATATATATATATATATATATATATACACGTTTTCCGCCTGTTGTTGTTTTCGGTCTAGCACACCTCACGTTTGTGTCCCCATACAATCTTCATCAGGGTTGGCTGTCAAAGAGCTGAGTTGTCTCCATGGGACCCAGTGAGGGCCCATTGTAATCTGGAAAGAAGCTTGTTTCTGTTAAGATAATTATTTGCAATAGAGATATTTTTTCTACATCTTTTGCGAGAAATGTAAATTCATAATAGTTACTTAGTTATACAGTTTCTTGTATAATTAAAAAATCAATTGAAAAAGTAAGTGGGATGGTGCATTTGTAAACGAAGAGATGTAATTTAAGAGGAAATTTTCAGATATGATAAACTTTGAGGTTTAGTCTTTAAGCATTTTAAAAACACAAAAAGTGGGTCTTTCACGCCCGGGTAAAAATGGGAGGCTTGTGTTCCAGAGATATATATTAATACATATATAGATAGATAGATGTGGATATATAATTAAATGAATATATATAGATATATATATGTATATATAGATAGGTAGATAGATATTCATATATATATATATATATATATATATATTTACACACACACACACACACACACACGCACGCACACGCACACACACACACACACACACACACACACACACACACACACACGTACACACGCACGCACACACTCACACACGCACATACACACACACAAATACGAACACAAACACATTCATACACACATACACATACATGTGTATATGTATATATATACATGTATAATATATATCATATACATATATGTGAATATATATATATATATATATATATATATATATATATATATATATATGCATTTATATATATATATATATATAAATATAAG
>NC_061824.1:13189483-13191983 GCF_019202785.1 Penaeus chinensis
ACAAAAGAAGGGCTGACTATTACAACATTGCCAAGTAAGGGGAACACCATGTCTCGTACTGTTCAGGAAGACAGTATTGCCAATATAAGCAGGTTAGTTTTTGGAATTTCATATGTGACATTGATTTTATTTTAGTATAGACGTATTCCATGTGAGTGAAACACTGATTTTTCTTAAGAGCTGTTACGCCGGGGATATTACTATATCATCCAAGAGAGTGGAATAATTTTGAATCCCATCTTCAGTGGTGCAAGCTATTGTAACACTGCTTTGACAAGATCATTATAATCCATGACTGAGTCGATGGCTTTGGGACATTAATAATGAATACAACAAGAACGGATAAGTCTGAAATTCTCGTAGAATATAAGGGAAATATCTCCTTTGGCTACACAGGCGATAGCTCATCAAGGCTCCCCTTTTATGGTGTATGACGGGTGAAAGTCAATCTCCGAAATCTATTACTTGAAAAATATCTTCTATCTAGACATTCTCTACTAGCTTGACCCTTCAAACCCTAAGCACCCTATCCGAGTAAGTACAGTGAAATGAAAATATAAGAAAATCAGAATCTCTACTGGTATAAGTCACATGTCTAACATTACTATCAGGCAGCTTTTGGAACGTAATTTTCTTCGGGAATTTAAATCCAAATTTCTAGATCTTTGGTAATGATTTTATGACAACGTATCATATATCAATGCATCTAATTATATAGATATGATTAATATCTTGCATTCATTAATTAATCAATTCACTGCTGGATATATAATCTCATGTTTATACCAACCCATGGTAACAAACAAAGACCGTCCAGTAGTAAAACAGAGCCGCCCTTCACCGTCAGCCCGGGTATCCAAAAAGACGATTGACACGAAGATTCACTAGTAACAAGAGGCGGGTGTTAACTAAAGCCAGAATACCAAGAATATGTCTCCTCGGCTTAACAGAGCTTTTTACGCAACTGTATTTTGTTGCTAATAAATGGTGATGCTTCTCTCGTGGCGACGTGCATCAGACATAAATCCATTAGATTAAACACAAATAATTTCTGTGATAAACGTATTAGGTGCTTTATTAATGGAAATCGAGATAATCTCATGGAATCTCCGAGCTAATGGCGATTATGGCAGCTGTCTTGAAGGGATTGCCGAGGCAGACACTTGGACTTATCCAATTTCAGCTGAATATTATTCATCTGGCGCCGGACAAATTTGTGTTTTCAGAGAGACTGGATTCTATAAAGATTTGAGTATCATTTCTTAAAGCTTGAACGGTCTTCCAGGGATGAGGATGATGATAATATTAAATGGTGATGGTGATAGTGATATAACATCAGTAATAATAATAACAACAATAATAATAATAATAATAATAATAATAATAATAATAATAATAATAATAATAATAATAATAACAATAGTGATAATTATAAAATAACAACAATAATGATGATGGTGATGGTGGTGGTAATGATATTGATGATGATGGTGATAGTGATGGTAGTAGTGATGGCGATGATGAGGATAAGGATAAGGATAATGATGATGATGATAATAATAGTAATAATAATAATGATGATTATGGTGATAGTAATAATAATAATAATAATAATAATAATAATAATAATAATAATGATTATGGTACTGATAATGACAAAAGAAATACTTAGACGAATCAATAAAAACTAGCATCCTTGCAAGAACCTCAGAACCTGATGTTACATGTTATAAAGAAAAGCAAGAAGAAGAAGAAGAAAACAGTTTTAGTTTGACACCATCTCAGACGTCGTTAACTGAGCTACCAATAACAGCATTAACCGCAAATGACGCTCTCTCTCCCCTCGGCTCCGTCTAGTCTCTTGGTGACAGATGCAAATCAGTTTTCTCGTAATGATGCAGTAAGGTTTGACAGTTGTGTGTGTGTGATTGCACGCGAGCATATTTTTATCTATATTGGTCTCTGTCAAATATATATATATATATATATATATATATATATATATATATATATATATATATATATATATATATATATATGCATGTATGTGCAGATTATACTTTCTCTGCACTCCACCATTGTTGTGTACTATGCGCATGACTGCATCTAGTGCGTGATTATAATGTGTATAAAAATCCGTTATGCTCATGGCTCTATCTGAGTTCATGGGTGTAATATGCACACAGCCCCATTAGGTATACGAGACCATTATTTTTATGGCTTCATTACGTTCACAGCTCGTCCCTGGTGGCTGGCCCCGCCGTGGCCCTGAGCCCTGCAACAACCCCTGCTCGCCTGGCCTGCTGCTGCCATAAAGATCGTAATTAGCTCAAAATACCATCTTGGAGGCCGTAACCGCTGTAACCTCTTTGGCGTAACAACCAGCTCGTGATGATGCTCCATGTATTTCCGCAAGGAGAACGGGCGTTACTTGCAAACGTACAGGTAATAATGATAGTTCAAGACATCCATTAAATCACAGACACTCTCATTTGTAAGT
>NC_061824.1:13206983-13209483 GCF_019202785.1 Penaeus chinensis
GACGGACGAACGGACGCATACCTAATTGCACACGCCTTTGATCTCAGCACCAGCTTCCAATAACCAAGTCAGTTCCAGCGGATATGAGCATCTTTCTGACCTTTCTGATTTATCTCAAACATAAACTGTATCTTAAAGGATCCCAATTCAAAAATTGAGATACAACAAGCCAGCGCTAACGATACGATAAAGGAGTACCTAAAGCGAGCGAGAAAAAGAGATGCCCCATGCCGGCGCCACAGATCTCCTTTATCAGCGATGCCCCGCGATAGGAGGGTCGTGTCTCGAGGCGCCCGGGCCTCTTTCAGAAGACGTCGACACGCGCCCGTCAGGAGGGGGCGTGAGTGGTCAGTTCTCACGCTGATCCGGATTGTATCACGCCTTCGCCCCGCCCGAGGGAGGGACTGTGCGTTACTCTCCTGGGAGACCTTGGCGATGGCCGACGCTGAGTGCTTATCGAGGAATCAGCCGGCGTGTGAGAGAGGGAAGGAGATGATCCAAGATATCATTTTAGATTCTTGGGTCTGTGTTAGCAGGGTATCATGCGCATCATTTTAGTCGTTTTACCGGTACTTGCCAGAGAACTGCAGTCCGTTGTTATTAATATTTCTTTAAAGTTTGGTAAATGTAACACCATATGTGCAGCATATGTGCAGGTAAACCTATGTAAGTAACCAAATGCTCCACACCAATGCCAATGTAAGCATGTTTTGGCATTCCTTTGTTCCATTAGATTGGAGTGAATCTAAATAGTCGAGAACAGAAAGTATCGTTGTGGCCAGGATTCACATGGAAGAACATAAAACATATTGATGAAACGAAGAGGTCGAGGGTAAGCTCAGCCGTCTATGGGTCAGATCACTGATAGGCTTAGGCTCAGAGAAAATTCTTGATAGGCTTAAGTTACATGACAAGCGAACTGACTAACCGCTTTTGACCTGGGCGGGTCAAGAGTTATTTATGATACAGATAATGACAACCAGAGACAGACAGGAGGTAGAGGTGTGGAGAGAGAGAGGAAAGGAGAGGAAGAGGAGAAGAGAAAGAGAGAGAGAGAGAGAGAGAGAGAGAGAGAGAGAGAGAGAGAGAGAGAGAGAGAGAGAGACAGAGAGAGAGAGACAGAGACAGAGACAGAGAGAGAAACGTCGCCGGTCCTAGATATAAAATCACGAAAATCATCTAGTGATTTAAGCACTACGGATATGCCGTACATGTAAATAATGTACCGCATTAATGTCACACAAGCACGGCACTCATCTCTGCCACATCCTAACCCTTATCCTGCGCATTCCTCCCAGCTCCTTCCCCGCCGGGAGCCCTGGACCTCCGCCGCTGGCGCTCGGCCTCGCGCCCCGCTCCCAAGTCCGACGCCCACTTTCACTTTCGCGAGTAGCCTCCGGCAGCGCCACATGCATCCGCGTCATCGAGGTCTCGCGCGCTGCCTCACTTGGTCTACACAGTTACTCGCAGCCTCCAGCGCCGGTCATCTGCCCATTGATCCGGCCCATAAAAACTTGCAGCCATCAAAGACAGGACGAGTGACATTTACACGCTGCGGATGCCATTCCCTAAACCTGTTTACCGATTATTCAGCGTCCTTGTGTGAGCGTGTGAATATATAAAATGGATGCTTTATCGTCTTAACGTAGAATTTGATCATTTACATTTTGCATTATATAAACTTTAAACAAAGCGATACGGTCTTCAGGAAGTATTTCATTTTTTTCCAAGGAAATGAAAAAGAAAAGTTAAACTCTCTTAAGCCAAGTTACGTCGCGAAATTTGAATTCTATAAAAAGAAATTCAAGCGACAGAAACAAATGCTGTTGTTTACAAGTTCGGCGGCATATTTGGGGACGCATGCCGACGTGGCAAGCATAAACTACTCGTCAAGATGCTCTTCATTATAACCCGGTAGTTGGGTGGATTCTTCGGCCGCTCGTTAAATGCCTCGAACAATGGCGGAAGTAAGTGAATGCTCGATATATGCATGATTAAATGAGTAACATGCCTTAAGGGAAGCGGAAAAGAGTTGTTATTTGTTTTTTTCTTGTTTAAACATTAAATAATTCTGTTTGTTTTGTCTTTTTCTCTTTCTTTCTTCCGTGGTATTTCTGTTGTGGAATGTTATAGTTAACAAAGGACCGCAGTCCGCTCTTCCTTCAGATATAATTTCACAGTGGAATGGATATCATACACAAATGAAAAGATAAGTGTATTGCTGACTGATAAGCATGAAGCCACTCAAATCCAGTGACTGACTGCGCAAACAATTACTCTCATGACAACACATCCTCGAGCAATTAGGCAATTACTTGAGCAAGATCGCGCATCAGAGCAGCTACTCAGTTCGAGGCTCATTTAGCCCAGTAACCTTTAATTAAAAGAGTTACTTGTTGATGCAATGACTAAATCAAAAAGGCATTCACTACATGAACAATATATTCAGGCTAGATTTAATGACCGAGTGCAAGTAATTTATATTTGCACTCAACAATTT
>NC_061824.1:13241983-13244483 GCF_019202785.1 Penaeus chinensis
TGACCAGTACTAGACCAACCTTACCACAAAAGAATGTGCAACTAGGATCTAACTAGCTCCGTAGACATTATGTATAAACTCATACTAGAGTAGAGATGGCGTGTGCAGTCGTTGGAAATTGATTTAGAAGTTAAAATCCTGTCAGATGTACTGAGTTATTTATGAAAGATGGAATAGTGTAGTGCATTATTGTTCATTATTGCATCAGTGGTTCACAAACTTTTTCTGGTCATTAACCAAACCCATGACTACATTTACTGAGTACAGTCCTACACTCATTGGGTCCATATAAAAAACACTATACCAAGTCCTGTAATTTTATTGATTCCATTTGTTATTTTTTTCATTGGTTAGGTATTAGTAAAGAAATTTATTTTTGCCTTTGCTGAATCTCATATAAGTATTGAAATGGTACTAAAGTAGTAACATAATGCCCATAAAAATGACCATATAGAGTAATTAGAATTTGCATTATTGTGAAAAGCTGTTTCTACAGCAATAAAAACACAACATAATCCCACTCCCCCCCCCCCCCCCCGAAAAAGAATACCATATTACAAAATCATTAGAAAATGACAACCATCACCTGTTCCCATAGGACGCGAGTAGCAGTTCCAAATCGCACGGGCATTGCAGTTTTCCTTCAAGTAGATTCGCTAAGGAACAGCCAAACCGTCAGTATGTAATTACAGTACATTACAAAATCAGCTTGGTTAAACATGGTTACCATAAAGCGACGAATATAATCAGCCACTCGACAGAATATATGCTTTAATAAAGCGTAATTCATGCCATGGCACCTCAGCCGAGTGCCAGACGCTGACCCCGAGGGCGCATGCCGGTAGGCTTAGCAACCGCTAAGGAATGCGACACCTCTCCGAAAAACTGCTAGATAGAAACTCCCCTTTCTAACTTCCTCTAACCCCAAACCCCACCCTTACCCATTCCAACATCGTCCTAAATCCTCCTCTCCCCCATCACCCGCCTCCTTCCCTCAACCCCTCTGCTGCAAGCCTACAGTTTATGCACATTATAATGCATGGACTCATTATAATGTATAGTCATATGTGTGTATGTATGTCTTTGTATATGTATATGAATATGTGTAGGTGTGAGTGTGTATATGCGTATATATGTGTATATGTTTATGTGTGTGTATGTATATGTATGTGTATGTGTGTATATGCATATAATATATATATGCATATGTATGTGTATCTATATATACATGTATGCGTTTGTGTGTATATGGGTATGTGTGTGCATGTATATGTATGTATGTGTATGTATATGTGTACGTATGTGTGTATATGTATGTGTATATGTGTATATTTATGTGTATGTACAGGTATATATATATATATATATATATATATATATATATATGTGTGTGTGTGTGTGTGTGTGTGTGTGTGTGTGTGTGTGTGTGTGTGTGTGTGGGTGAACACTAATATGTACTCATAAACGTATATGCGCTATCACGTGGGTGTAAGCATATGTATGGCTATATTTATATGTGTATGTGTAGTCATAAGGATGCGTACAAGATATGTGCGCTTGTGTGTTCGCATGTATGAGGTGTGTATACACATATGTATGCGTATATGATATGCGCATATGTCTAATAAAATCAATGTATATAATATAATCACACATATATGCACTTCTAATACTTAAGCCCATGCTCATGGGGTATACCCTGGTGTAGTGAGTAGGCTCCTGCACACACACACACACAATTAACCGCGGTACAGCGCGCTACCACTTTTGCGGCGACTTCCGCTGCAACACCTTGATTTCTCAAGCGATACTTTGTTTTCTCGCCGTGAGATCAGGTTCTAGCAATAGTCGGAGCGCAGGCATTTTTACAACTGGCGGGGAACTGAACTCGGGACCTCGAGGGTCGGAGTCAACTTGACCACCGCGGCAGTTTATATATATATATATATATATATATATATATATATATATATATATATATATATATATAAATATATATATATATATATATATATATATATATATATGTGTGTGTGTGTGTGTGTGTGTGTGTGTGTCTTTGTGTGTGTGTATGTATACATACATATATGTATATGTATATATGTGTATATATATGTATATATATGTATATGTATATGTATATGTATATATATCTATATCTATATCTATATCTATCTATCTATATATATATATGTATGTATGTATATGTATATGTATATATATCTATATCTCTCTCTCTCTCTATATATATATATATATATATATATATATTTATATATATACACTATATGATTATACTGTACATTTGCGGCATTTCTGTAAAATCAATTCTTGATTATCATTTTATCAGCCTTATCATTAATAGTCACCATTTCCCGAAACATTTCGCACGGGTTTTAACAAGATGGATAATCATGCTGTATTGTAACTGAAACAGGATTAATTCGCAGAGGCCATAGATACCTAATCTTATGAAATAACCTGCTGCCATTTGCCCAGC
>NC_061824.1:13369724-13372224 GCF_019202785.1 Penaeus chinensis
CGTTTTGCCTTCCCGTCCTTTTTCCACTTTTCATGCCAAGCATCTTCTCAGAAACTGATACCTTCAGTGGGGCTTTGTTGAGAGCAGCAGGTTTACCTTCAACCTTTTCGTTACTCTTCTGGCTTACGAAAACTCCACAAACATATACATTCCCGTGTATGAAATGAGAGAACAAACAGGAGCAAGCGAGAGTGACATTAGAAAAGAAAGCTGGAAGAACTTGACCAATAAATTGAACGTTTGAAGCTATTTTAAGTATACAAATTTTCATATTTTTTCCCCTTTAGAAGTTCCATTTTTTTTATTTTTTTATTACAAATTAAAATATCCAAAGCGTGCTGTGACACTTGTTTCATTAGTAAATCTTAATAGCTCTGCACCGATTACTCTCGCTGGCTGTCTTTTGACCCTGCCAATGTCATCGACACAAAAGCGACACATTTCAAGTTAATCCTTATAAAAGCAAACGCCTCCTTAGAGTTTGTTTAAAATACATGAGTGTTCGTGCAGATCCTGTTGATATGGAATCCTTCCAACGTGTGTCAGCTTAGTGTCTATCTAAACCGAATGTTCTAATGATTTTCTTTGTATGTCAAATCCGATGTATTAACCTGAGTTACCCCTCGAGAGATGTCGTCGATAACTGTTTTTATCCCCCGTGGGTGAATGGAAAACGAGGCATCGCAATAAAAGCCTGAAAATGAAAAAAAAACTTTTATTTTTAGCTTATGTTCCTAATAGCTTGACTTGTGCATTTACTTGAATTTCTGACACAGTCATTATCCCGGGTTACCTTAAATATTTATATTATTACCATTAACTCATTGCCGATGGGCATGGCATGTACGTAAATGTCATGCCGACTGTGAGTTTACTTGTTTATTTGTTTTTCCACATAGAATGCTACACTTGTACTAAGTCACCAATGAGCCAATTACGAGTACTGTCTGTCTCGTCCATTTACCCTTTTCTTTGATTTACGAAAATATTATATGTTATTATTATTATTATTATCATTATTATTATTACCGTTATTATTATTATTATTATTATTATTATTATTATTATTACTATTTGTATTATTATTATTATTATTATTATTATTATTATTATTACTATTACCCTTATTTTTATCATCATTATCATTATCAGTGTTATAATTATCATCATCATCATCATCCATTGTTGTTGTCACTGTTACTATCATTATTATTACTACTACCATTAGTATTATTATTATCATTATCATAACAATCAGTCTATATAACTATTTTCATCATTATTTTTTTTATTTTTCATTATAATCATCATTATAATTATTATCATTATTGTCACTATTATTAACATCATTATTATTATCACAATTGTTATTACCATATATAATATAACATATAATATAAGGACAATGAGAACTGAATCCGACTTACTAGCATTTCTTGTGGAACTCTTTGATTAAAGGGGATGAAGTTAGAAGACTAGGTGAAAAAACAGGAGAGACAGGATGACATGTACTCTATTGGAGAGGTAAATTAGGGGCAGGTTTCTTAGTT
Source organism: Penaeus chinensis (assembly GCF_019202785.1). Classification (NCBI taxonomy): domain Eukaryota; kingdom Metazoa; phylum Arthropoda; class Malacostraca; order Decapoda; family Penaeidae; genus Penaeus; species Penaeus chinensis. Next base: position 13,371,275 of record NC_061824.1, read on the forward strand.
TACAAAGCGTAGAAATCCCGAAAGCCTGGAGAAACGTAACAATTATTTTGATACATAAATAAGGGGATAGAAAGGTTTTAAAAAAAACAAAAAAAAGCTACGGATCCATAAGCCTCCTTTCAGTTACAAACTGTTCACAAAAGTCATCACAGCTCATATCTCTTAACAGTCTGGATTCTAACCAACCTAGAGAACAGGCAGGCTTTCGCAGTGGATTCTCAACATCTACACGCTCACCCAAATAAGAGAAAAAATAAACGAATATAGAAAACCCCTGTGTATGGCATTCATCGATTACCAAAAGATATTTGACCCTATACAAGTACCAGCAGTAACTAGAAGGTATTCGATGACAGGGAGTAGAAGAGGTATATTGTCAAATATTAGAAGATATTTACGAAGATGGGACAGCAACCATCAAGATCCACACGGAAACCGATAAAATACCAATTAAAAGGGTTATTAGACACACACCATCTCACCAAAATTGTTTACAGCTTACCTTGAGGAAATATTTAAGAAGCTAGAATAGAACGGAAAGGGTATAAAAAGGGAGACGAATGCCTAAATAATCTAAGATTTGCAGATGCTGTTGTTCTCTTCAGTGAATCTGCAAATGAAATGGAGCAATTAACAGACGATCTGAATAGCGAAAACCTGAAAGTCGGACTTAGGATAAACAAGAAAAAAGACTAAGATCCTGTTCAACAGTAGAGTTCAATTCGAACAGATACATGTACATGGCGAAGCGCTAGAGGTAGTGAACAAGAATATATATCTAAGGCAACTCATACAAACTGGAGCGCCTTCGGCAGACACAGTAACATTAAAGAGGCTCCTTGCCATTATGTTTAAAAAGAAAAGTCTTTAACCAATGCGTCCTATGGATCAGAAGGGAAACTGATAAGTGCCCAGAGAGGGATGGCAAGGTTGATGTTGAGAATTAGAGA
>NC_061824.1:13377224-13382224 GCF_019202785.1 Penaeus chinensis
TATTATTATTATTATTGTTATTATTTTATTATTATTATTATTATTATCATTATTATTATTGTTATTATTATCATTAGGATAACAATAATAATAACATTAATTATAAAGATATTATCAATGGTGACGATGATGATAGTGACAATGATAATAACAATAACAAAACACCAGCAATATTTATTATAACAATGACAATACTGATAACGATAATGAAAATGATAATGAAAATGATAATGACAAATATAATGATAATGATGATGATGATGATGATAATGATGATGATGATGATGATGATGATGATGATGATGGTGATGATGATGATGATGATGATGAGGAGGAGGAGGTGGAGGATGAAGATGATAATGATGATGATGATGATGATGATGATGATGATGAGGAGGAGGAGGAGGAGGAGGAGGAGGAGGATAAAGATGATGATGCTGATAATATAAGCAATGAGAGCATCAAAACAGAAAAGCAATAACAATAACTAATGATAATGGTACTGAGCAAGATATTAAACTGCATCCATTTGTGGAATTTCGACGTGCAAAAGTGAAGCTACCCAAGGTCTATATAAGTAAGGTCTCTTTTAGACCTTGTATACACCACGGTCGCAAACTATCTCCAGCGAGGTGAAGTGACTCCGCGAGACGTCGATTTGCTCTTGATAAACTGGTTCAGCGTCCGGCGGGGCTACTCCGTCTCATGAGATGGATGAGATGAGTCTTTAATACTGGTTTTCATCCCCATTATGTTGCCATGATAAAAAGTCCTGACGGAAGAAAAAATTGCATGAGGCTTATAGATTACTGAATGGGGATATATATGCAAGAGAAAAATATACCTGTAGAATATAGCGAACTGTATATTCAATACTGTAATGTTACTCTAGTGTTTAACAATGGATTTATGTGGGAATGTATTTACCGTCCGTCCAAACCTGAAACCGAGACGAAAGTTCTTTACTAGAGGCCCACCTTGTGATTGTCGTGCTTTTTTTCGCCAGAGAATCCCTGGACGTACGAAAATGCGTTAAGTATATCTATAGATCATTCTGCATCTAGACATGAAAGACACAAACTATGAACAGAATTTTTTTTTTTTTTTTTTGTATTTGATAGTCATTGGAAATATTTGACTTTTTTCACTCTCATTTCATAGTGTCTCAATTCATTTCTTCGATTTAGTATATCACTCATTAGCATGTGTCTATTTTAAGTTTGAACATGCAATATGGCTTTGATAGCAATAATATAGATTTTCAGAGGAAACTTGATCAGTCAATTAAGTTAAACAAACATGAGGGAGAGACAGAGAGAGAGAGAGAGAGAGAGAGAGAGAGAGAGAGAGAGAGAGAGAGAGAGAGAGAGAGAGAGAGAGAGAGAGAGAGAGAGAAGGGGGGGCGGGCAGTGCATTCAGTAGCCAATCAGTGTTTATGACGAATCACACTCCAAACGTGTTAGATTTTCGTCCTCTACCAAAGACGGTTTTTTTTTTCCTTTTTTTTTTTTTTTTTTTTTTCCTTTTCCTTTTCATCCATATCATATTCTAAAATATAGGTAGCATATTACGCTACTAAATTGTATCAAACTGTATTGCAGAGTAAGGAATTGTGTTTAATTGGAACTATGTGAATGTGTTGGAGTTTCGTGCGATCCGTCCCTTTGTTAAGGCTGAGACATGAATGCTGGCGACATCGTGGATTCTTGTAGCTTTCCAAGGGTTCTTGATGAAATTTAGCCACCATATAGCAGTTTACGGATCTGTGTAGGTTCTAGCCTTTCCTAGATTGGTGGATCAACCCACATCAGCTGGTGTATTAATATGTTTACAGTCATATAGTTTGTTTAGTGTTCAGGCACTGATCCTTCCAAGGAAATATCCTAAAACAAAATTAAAGAATGGAAATTGATTACCGTAAATGTGTCGCAAGCTGGGCAGTGTTCTCTCCCTGTCTGAAGCCGAGTTGGTGAATGTGATGCAGGAGGATAATATGGTGATAATTTCTTCCTAATATACTCGTTTAAAACCAATCTTTGTTCTTATATTGGTTGAATAGGTATTTATGTTTTTTTCTGTGTTATTACCATTACTATATAATGGAAAATACTGTATTGACTCTACTTACTGTGTTGGTTGCATTATTCGTAACATTCAATGGTATTTTATGTGGTATTTTTAATTTATCTTGCTCGCAACAAATCTGTCTTCACTGCGTGTAGAGGCATAATCACAGAGTGAAGGTTGAATTTGGCACCTCCCAAGCATATTACACCAGCTGTAAGAACTGACTGAGAGGGTTCTCACAATACCCAAACCAGCATGAATGGGTGAAAACTTCTACCTCATTCTCAGTGGGAATACCAAGGCTTCCCAAGTCGCCATCATGCCAAATCCTCAAACTGTAAGGTTGTATCAAAGACTTATTTTATTGTAATGGAATTTTGCGTCAAGGCCGAAATTATGAAATTTGGATATTGGATAAGAAATGAAAAAAGTGGACCCCATTTGGATATAGTTCTAAACAAAGGCTTAGGTACAGAGAAGCCCAGATTTTTAGTTATGAGCAGGGACATTGGTTCACAGTGAGGGTACTTAGATTCCATCTTGTTCAAGATACGAGCTGTGTTCCAAGTGATAAGAGTTTTCTGTTTGTTTATGATTCAGAAAGCGGAGAAACAGCCTAAGTGAATAAATAAAAAATAAAAAAAAGCTGAAAAGCATACGGAAAACAGAGAAATATGCATAAAAGACAATATCCAGACGAATATCTGAGCTTCAAGACGAACAAACTGGCTATGAAAAAGATATTCGAAGAAAGCCACAGAGGTCTGTAATGGCAGCGCAAGAAATGGGAATTAAAGGGGATCTGGAACTGGTGCGAGGTGGCAGTGATCCCCGCAGGTCTCTGGGTTTAGACACTGCCTTTGAAGACTCTCTTGCCCTGGGTTTGCGCCGAATGGCTGAGGTTGCGGGCAGCAGTCAGCATCTTTTGCGTGTTTTAAGTTGAGATAAAAGGGGAATAATAATGATAATGACAATAATGTCGAAAATGACTATAATAATGATAATGATATCGATTATGATGATAATGATAATATCGATCTGATGATTATGTTGATAATGATATCGATTATGTTATTGATTATAACAATATTAATGATAATAATGATAATGACGATAATAGAATTATGATAATGACAATTAGATTTTCATAATGATAATTAGATTCTCATAATAACAACTAGATTTTCATAATGATAATTAGATTTTCATAATAATAATTGGATTTTCATAATGATAATGATGACAATTTTCATCTTGATAACCAGATGATGATGACAACAATAGTGTAATGATAATGATGATGATGATGATGATGATGATGATGATGATGATGATGATGATGATGATGATGATGATGATGATGATAAATAAAAAAATAAATAAAGGAACAAATAAGAAATAATATAAAAAAATATAAATAATAATGCTAATAATAGTAATAGTAATAGTTGCAATTGTGATAGTAGTAATAATAATAATAATTAGTAGTAGTAGTAGTAGTAGTATATTAATAATGGTAATGATATTCATCTCTCTCTCTCTCTCTCTCTCTCTCTCTCTCTCTCTCTCTCTCTCTCTCTCTCTCTCTCTCTCTCTCTCTCTCTCTCTCTCTCTCTCTCTCTCTTTCTGTGTGTGTGTGTGTGTGTGTGTGTGTGTGTGTGTGTGCTCATTTATCAATACAGTATCTTATTCAACTTCTCGCTTCTAGATTACTCATGCGTCCATTTGTGGAGTTTCTATTTCCTCGTTATCTGGTTGTATTTTAACCGCTTATTGTTTCTAATTCCCGTTGTTTTATAAACCAGATCTTTCTGTTTTCAAAATAAGGTTTCCTTCTTGCCTCCCATTTTTCCACTCTTCCAGCGTAATAATATTTCCCTAACCTTCCCTCTTTGCCCCTTTCATCGTACCGAGTACTTCATCTCTCCTTTCTCCTTCACTTTTCCCTCCCGCACGGAGTTAATAGTAACCTCGTTTTCCATATCTGACTTCACTTACATGTTCCTCGTGGTTGCTCCTCCCGTGGGAGCGTGCGCTTCTGCCCTCCCACTCCACCCCCGCCCCACTCCCACCCCAACCCCACCCTGTTCCTCCTCCTCTTTCATTTCTCCTCCTCCCCCTTCACCTTTCCCTTCCTCACTGCCTTCCTTCTCGTCCAAACATTCACGCTAGAGTGACTATAATTTGCTCGTTAAGGTTCCCAGACAATCATACCCGTTTTTTCTTTCTCCCTCGTTTTTTATCTGCTGCCTTTTTTCATCACCCTCCTCCCTGCGCACGCCTACCCGCCTCCTCCGAAAGCAGCGTCTCGAGTGAAGGGTTTACCTGGCCATGGCGTCGCGCTGAGATATACTCGGCGGATTCGAACGGATAGACGTAAAGACATAAAAACGCAACGACGAAGGGAACCGCGATGCTTTGCGGCGGCGGCTCGGCGTGGATTACGCGAGCTCAGCCGCCGGACCCAAGAGTTACCTGACCAGTGATTAAAGTAATCTCAGAATTGAGGCGAGATCTCTGCCCAAACCGCTTAGTGTCGACGGCTCGCAGTTTGATTAGAATTACGACCCCGTACTGAATCACGACTTTTGCATTCTCTGAATGGGGAAGTCTTTCCGAGTGTGCAAACATGGTGATACTCAACCGTTTAATGTAGATCAGGGAGGTCGGCCTTCTGGTCTACTGCACTTCTTTCTAATTTTTATTTCGCGGCAGAGAAGCGCAAGGAGAGTTCAAAAGACTACGTTTCGCACCTTCTTACTACTAAATGTAGCATAATGGTATTGGTATCCTCAGGTATCTGACCTTTCACCTTCGACAACGTGTGAACCGCTGCACAACCAGGAGGAAGAAAAGGGCGAGGGCAAGGAAGGGAAGGAGGGGGTGGAAGGTTGGCGAAGTAAAGGGGTTGCGAGGAGAAGGGCGGCAGAAGG
>NC_061824.1:13387224-13389724 GCF_019202785.1 Penaeus chinensis
TGTCTTGAGTTATCTGGTATTTTTAACTGTTCGAATTTAATGGTGTATAAGAATTAGATAGACAAGCAATAGCGAAAGAGAGAGAGAGAGAGAGAGAGAGAGAGAGAGAGAGAGAGAGAGAGAGAGAGAGAGAGAGAGAGAGAGAGCGAGAGAGAGAGAGAGAGAGAGAGAGGGGAGAGAGAGAGAGAGAGAGAGAGAGAGAGAGAGAGAGAGAGAGAGAGAGAGAGAGAGAGAGAGAGAGAGAGAGAGAGAGAGGGGGGGGGGGGGGGGGGGGGGGGGGGGGGAGAGAGAGAGAGAGAGAGAGAGAGAGAGAGAGAGAGAGAGAGAGAGAGAGAGAGAGAGAGAGAGAGAGAGAGAGGGGGGGGGGGGTAGAAATGGGGAGGAAGAGAGAGAGGCCGAGAAAGAGAGGGGGAGGGGAAAGGAAGCAGGGAGGGAGAGAGGATGAGAGGGTAGGAGGGAGAGATAGAAATAAGGAAGAAGAGGGGGAGGCAGAGAAAGAAGAGGGAAGGGGAGGCAGAGAGAAAGGCAGACAGATAGACAAAAAGGAACAACAAAATATGGACGAGGGACGCCCACAAAGAGCTCCCAGTAAGATCAATATTCCCCCTCACGAACCATTAGCACTTTATCTCGCCTCCCCGACACCATCAGCTAACACCGCCGCCGCCCTCCCCCTTCCCCTCCCCCGTCGTGTGAAGTGAAGCAAGACCAATTAGAGCCTCGGTTCCAGTAGGTCTTTAAAGGTAAATAGGTTCACACTAACCAATATGCCGCCCATGTATTTTCATTATGCTGTCATGATTGATTCTGTGATTAAGGTCGGTAAGCTCATCATTCGCTAACTTGAGCATGGAGACAAACTTGATTGCACTTATACACGCACTCTTGCACTCAGTAGCACACGTGTATGCATATAGACAGAAACCCACGACCATTCCTGTAATTATATGTAAACATGTAAAAACAGTTATCATTTAAACACACGTGTATATACAAAAATATATACATAAACACTAAGAATCCTTATGCAATATAAACACAGGCACAATGTCTTCGTTTGTGGCAACTTATTTCCTCCATGCATATGCACATCACATATACATATTAGATGGGAAATGCATCAAACATATGTTCTTTCAAATCTGCATATTCACCAGTAGATACGTACACATGGACATGCAAACAGAAAACACATATTGCTGCTCGCGGGCCACACCCTCCCTCCCAGCTCTGTTACAGGCACCAATACCTCATGGAGGGCACTCACGTCTCGCAAAGCCCTCGGAAAATAAAGCCTGCTATTAGATATTACTTGTAATTATCCCTTAATTAACTCGAGTCGCGGCTGTGTTATTCATATCTTGGTTGAAGTTGGCCGTAACTGACACTATCTCGATATACTTAATTTAGATCGTGATCGCTAACATTGTTAAATCATTCTGGGAGAGTAGAGAGCTTTGTTTCCTCGCGCTCTCGTTCTCGCTCCGCTTTGTTTTCGTAAGTTATCAGTGAGTCTCTTCCATCGCCTGCCGAAATGACCTTTTCATTGCCGTGTGTTATCTGAGTAGTATTCATTTTCTGTTTTCTTTTTCTTTTTTTCTTTTCTTTTCTTTTCTTTTTTCTTGGTTATCGAACCATCCATCCAACGTGCAGTTTCATTTGGATTCATTTTTATCACTATACTGTGTTTAAAATTCAGCAGATGGATTGTATAAACAGAAGACAGCCCTGTACATGGCCAAAATTAGCTGATAAAAGGGTTCACAGAAGAAATTATTTCCCTGTAGATAGCGTTAATCTGTTATCTTAGGCCATAAGTCCATGTCAACGCCGAGTCAAGGGAAGACCACCTTGTGACCCTCTTTGTCGTGCACCTCCTTGGAACCTCGGGTGAAACCCCAGCAACCCAGGTCGGGCGCCTCGGCGGGACTGTGCCACCGCCAGCACTAACAAGGGGTTTATGTTAAGAGAGACCATTTCCACCTGAGCTTACCTGCGCATTTAGGAGTTACTTTCATTAACATACGAGGCATTCATGACATGCTAAGTTATAAATAAAAACACTAATGATACACTTCTGTTTGCTCGGCTTCTCTACTGGGTAATCACGTTCCTAAATCACAAGCATAGACATGGAGCACTTGTTAATTTGTCGTCGTTATACTTGAATGCGCGCCGGCCAGAAGCTGTTGCAAACACGGACCACACGCTGCCCGTCTATTTGTCACGTTTGCTTATTTTGCTTTTAGCTGCACTAGAGTAAAGCGAATGCTTGCCTTTAGAATGAGAGAAAACACTACCTTCTTTATTTCATTACTCGTTCCATATTTATCCGTCTTTTTATGTAGAAGTTATAAGAACGTAGAACCGATTCGTACGTCTGTGTTAGCGAATGGCGGAACAATTATCGTCTCTACTAGGTAAGAAAAATGAGCAGCAGGTACGTTTGTTTCTTCAGATGCTTTGTTAGTGAATTACTTCAATGTATATATTCGTGTGT
>NC_061824.1:13434724-13437224 GCF_019202785.1 Penaeus chinensis
GGGTATAGGAAGAGGAGGGTGGGGGTAAAGGAGGAGGGGAGTGGGGTACTGAAGGGGTTGGGGGTGCAGGAGCAGGGAAGGTCGTGAAAGGATGATATGATACGGATGTGCAGGAGGAAATGAGGCACATCTCGATGAATGAGCCCTGATAGGTGTGTTTAGATGATATTCTATAATTACCAAAGCACTCGAAGTCGACCTTTTTATATTCTCAGCAATTACATGGCAGTAAATTAGTCGAAGTATCCAGTTATTGATTTGAAAAAATGGTGTAACTCTCAACAGTATTCCCAGAATAAATGGAGAGAGAGAAAGAGAGAGGGGTGTGGGTGCAGTCAATAATTATAGGAAGATCGTGGATGCAATGTAAGTACAATGAGTATATTGTCTTATTCTAAAAGGCGTAGCTGTTGTTCAATATGAAAACAGATGCCCTTTTGGCCATGTTTACCTTGTTTAACAGAACTATGTGAAGATTAAAGAAATGCATCGATTATTAAGCTACATGAATCGAGGCAAGCCCCTCTACTTATCTCTAAATATTCGTTCACTATCAGCCAAACAACGCAACCATAAAACGAGTAAACTGAAAAGAAAACAAGATGTGTTTTTTTTTTCTTCTGTCCAGTCCAGCTGGACCTGGAAATGGGCGTGAACTTCACTGGCCGCAAAACAAGAACCAGTTGCGATACAGTTTCCAGGAATAATAAACTCATGACCACGATTTTTCGGATGAGTGCATCAGCAACTCGGGTACATTTCTTCATTTACTTGCACACAGGAAATTCTCTTTCTAGTATAGTTCTAAAGATTCAAGTTTAAAGACATACGAAGTAGGGGGAAAAGAAAACAAGATCTACCCACACACACACACACACACACACACTCACACACACACACACACACACACACACATATATATAAATGAGAGAGAAAGAGACTGGCATTCCCTCCATCCCTGTATTTCCCAATATTTCTTGAATTGCATATTTCATTGACTTTATTGTGTCTGTGCCATTGTATATTAAACAAACTAACCCAATATCCCTTAGGCATATATAAGCTGGAGAAACCTTCTAAACTGTTCAGCAGGAATCTTACTCCCTCCCTCACATACTAAAATCCGGGCAAAATTGTAAACATAGGTTTATCTTTCAATAGCGATGGCAGATATCAAGGTACATCATATTAACTTGCTACCTTCCCCATTAAATATGATTCTCTTAGAGGTGGGTATGAACATTAAAAATATATATATACATAAATATCTATATTTCTGCATCTATCTATTTGGCTAGCAACCCCTATATGTTCATAGCGTACATAATTAATATGTATAATTAAAAATATTTATGTTTTTTATATACATTTATATTTATGCAAAATTTGTGACCAAATCGAAATATCTTTCCTTTGCCCATATGGTAATAAATATGACTACATTCTCTGAAGACTAAATGAACAATGAGTCTCATTAATAAAAGGGTAGTGAAAGGAGTACGAAATGAAAGGAAGGGTGTAATTTTATACATAATTTTTGGCCTTTTGTTGTAGTTTCTTCACAATAGAAGTTAAGAGATCCCGTACTACTTTACTATAATTCTTGTAGAGTTTTCTATACGAAAGATGGCAAGTTTACAGGAAATACACTTTTAGTATGCTTCGTCATACATGCATAAAAATGTGCAGGTTACTTTTTCAGAGAAAGACACAAATTCTGTATTCATATTCTTTAGGACGAATGATAGTATTTCAGATTTAGAAAGTAATAATATAACCATTATTGCAATGCACACAATAATAAATTTTATTATTCCAGTCTTTTTAGGTATTTCTTTTATCTTACGGTGATAGCTTCAGCTGCTGCCACATCCACAGGGGCCTCCGGTGCTCGGCAGAATACCTCTGAACCAAAGGCTCACGTGTGCCCTTTGCCCAGGCAAAGAAATTCTGAGCCTGTCCAAAGAAACCTGTAGAAAATAGTTGCACAAGTAAACAACATCCATCCAAAAGGTACTCCCAAGACGCTGCTAAGGGAAAGCCTAAAGGTGTGGGGCAGGCCTTAACCAGAGGAGCTGTCAAACACCTTATAGAAAGGTAGCTTGTCGACCTAAAGAACTGGATCCCTGATCCAATGGAATTGTCAGGAAATTCATGCTAAATGGGAAGAATTGGAAAATCTTAGACTTGGCACAACCTAACTCCGTTGTATCCATCTCACTTCTCCACATAATCTCAATATATATAAATCTAGAAGTTGCCTTATCCATTTCTATTCTTGGGAGATTTCAATGGCCGGCACCTCTTCTAGGGAGACACTTTGTGCAACCTTCAAGGAAAGGCCTTGGAATCCTTGTTCTCATGAGTACATGTATTTTTTTCTGAACAGTGACATACCCCTTACACTTCCAAATTCAAACCAGGTGCACAGTTGGATTTCACTTGGCAGGTCATGGAGGACTTACCGGGAAGCAACCGTTTTCCAATACTTTTGGAGGTA
>NC_061824.1:13549724-13552224 GCF_019202785.1 Penaeus chinensis
AGATACGTACATAGTATTTCTTTCTCTCTCTCTCCCCTCCCCTCTCCCTCTCTCTCTCTCTCTCTCTCTCTCTCTCTCTCTCTCTCTCTCTCTCTCTCTCTCTCTCTCTCTCTCTCTCTCTCTCTCTCTCTCTCTCTCTCTCTCTCTCTCTCTCTCTCTCCCTCCCTCCCTCCCTCTTGCATTCTCTTCTTTTTTTCTGAAATCCCGAGCAGGTGAAGGGGGTTCACAAGCTCACACGAAGGCACTAATGGTGTATCATTCCAGGGCCACGAAATGATTTATTTCGAGCTAAAATGAATTATAGTCCCTTTTCTCTCTTTTTCGTGTGCTTCATTTTGAAAATTTAAGTTCCTATTTTCAGTTTTCTAACATGAATGACAATGATAATAACGATAATATTGATAAAATTATCAACAGCAGTAGTAGTAGTAGAATTTATAATGCCACTGATAATAATAAAGATAATAATGATGATGATAATCATAATAGTGATAGTGATAATGACAATTACAATTATTATGCTAATGACGATGGTAATAATGATAATGATAATAGTGGTAATAGAAATAATTAAAATTATAATGATAACAAAAATAATTATAAAAATAATGATAATATTGATATTGATAACAATGATAATGACAACAGTGATAATAATGATAATGATAACAATAATAAAAATGATAATAATAACTATGATGATAACAACAACAACAGCAGCAATGATAATAATAATAATAATAATAATAATAATAATAATAATAATAATAATAATAATGGAAAAAAATCATGATAATAATGGTGATAATAGTAATGATGATGATGATAACAGTAGTGACAATGACAATGACGACGATGACGATGATGATGATGATGATGATGATGATGATGATGATGATGATGATGATGATGATGACAATAATAAAAATAATAGTAGTAGTAATAATATTACTAATAGTAATTTTGATAATTATTATAGTAATAACAACAATAATAATCATAATAGCAATTATATCAACAATAATGATAATAGTAATGATGGCAATTACAAATATCATAATGAAAATGACTAGCTGGACCCGTGGACATTCTATGGAATAACAATAGCAAGGAAGGATGATTTGGCATTTTTTGTGTCCATTACTTCAACCGAAGTGATTTTGGAGATTTTGTTGAGTTTGTATTTTTTTTTTTTTTTTTTTTTTTTTTTTTTTGTAAATTGGCAGGTGTGTGATGGGTCGTAAAACAAAGTAAAATTCTACATTTATTAAAACAAACAAATCGAAACATAAAATGTAAACACACACACACACACACAAAAAAGAAGAAGCTAAGAACGAAACATCATAAAAACAATTAAAACTAAGAGAGGCCTACAATAAAAACGCAAAGACGGCCCAGCAAAATAAATTCAAAGGCTACATAAACATGGCATTTCCCTTCTCATAAATGATTGCCTCTAGTTTCTGTGGCCACAACAGTCACTCTTTGGCACGGGTCTTGCAGCTCGAAAAATGTCCGAATGCTGGATCTCTAGTTTCCTAAATTTATCAGACCGTTAGACACAAAAGTCGCGAGCGAGCTATAAGCAAGCATGTCGGAAGCCTAGCCTCTGGTTCTATTTCGGAATGTTTTTTTTTTTTTTTTTAAATCACAATAATCCTATTCTATGATTTATTTTGCTGGTTGAAACTTTCAAATAGCAAAATTGTACACACAATGTAAACATAAGCACAAATAAAAGTTACAGAGATATGGTAAACGAAAAGTTAAAATCATGAACTAAAAACACAGACAGAAATACGTACAAACACAAATAAAAACAACTGAAGACATTAAAATTAACACTTAAACCAACTTATACTAAAATGCTAGATAAAACAACTAAATGACATACAGCGAGATACTGTTGACATTCTTCCTTGGAGAGGCGTGCTTGGCCAAGAGATGGCGCCCCACGAAAAGAAGGGGTGACCCACTTTAAAAGTTCCGACCACTACACAACCTTCACATCTCCCTGACTGCACACTTTAAAAAAGGAACCTACAGTTGTCCATGACTTTGATACTGGTTTAGGAAAGAACAGATACACTTTATCAGTTGTTTGACCTTAATTCTTGTTGACTGTCATATCATATTTCAAAAAGGGATTTATATCCAAAGTAAAAGGGATAATGGAATCGTTGTGGGCTCACTTCCCTCCTCTCCCCATTTCCCTTTCCCCTTCATCCCTTCCCTCTCTTTCTTTCCCTTCCTCTTCCCTCCACTTGTCCCCTACTGTCTCCCTTTTTCACTCTCCTCCTTCTACCTCTCGCCTTGTCTCTCCCATTTCCTTTCCGTCTTCCTCTCACTCTGCCTTTCCCTTTCCCTCTCTACCTCCCTCTCTCACTCCCAAATCTTCCTTATATTCACTCCTTCCCTCCCACTCTCAGTGTACATCTGCCTCTTCCCACCTCCCTCCTATTCCTCTTTAACCTTCCATACCCTCTTCATTCCCTTT
>NC_061824.1:13564724-13569724 GCF_019202785.1 Penaeus chinensis
AGAAAATTAAAAACTGGCAGACAAGACACATCCAAACTCCATAAAACGTAATCTTCGCGTCGACCATTATACAATGGAACTATCGAAGTCTTAGATCTAAAGTAAATGACCTTAAATTATTAGCCTCGTCCTATGCTCCCGATATTATAGTTCTCCAAGAAACGTACTTAACACACCTCGTCTCTGACGAGGTCGTTTCGCTGAGGGACTACCATTTATGTCGGAAGGATCGTGAGGGTAGGGGTGGAGGCGGAGTCGCCATGTACATCCACCAAAGCCTCCCTTTTACTGAAGTGACTATTGATTCTTCCTTGGAGATTGTCGCATGCAAAGTAAAAATTAATGGCACGTATCTGACATATAGTCAGATACGTGCCATTAATTTCAGTTTATTGTCCACCTGATAATGTGATAATCTATGATGAGCTCTTTACTCTTCAGGAACGTCTGCCACAAAATAAAGTAATTTTAGGTGATTTTAATGCTCATCATACGTTATGGGGTTCCCTGCGGGTGGATGGTAGAGGTGTAAGTAGTTAAGTTGATTAATGATTCTAATCTGGTCCTTCTGAACGATGGTAGTCCGACGCGGGTGGACGACAATACCGGTAATTTGAGCTATATTGTCATATCACTGGTCTCTTCATCAATAACTGCCAAGTGCCTGTGGTACACCATTGACGACTCGTTGGGAAGCGATCATCTTCCTATTTTGATTGAATATTAATGCGGTACAGTGAGAACGCCTTCAGCGTCTAAATTTAATGTAAAAAGAGCAGACTGGGTCGCCTTCACAAGGAGCGTCAAGCTCGAACTTGTTGGAGAAACAATTGATGATAAAGTAAACAATATTCTGAATTCGATATTAGAAGCAGCATTGCTATCCATTCCTAAAACTTCGACAGATAGCATTAAGCATAGAGTCCCATGGGGGACACCAGATTGTCGCAGGGCGCTGTGACAACGCAATAAGGCCTACAGGCTTTTCAAAAATAACATCACTAATGAGAACTTTAGCAACTACAAACAAGTAAGAGCTAGGGCTCGTAGAGTAATAAGGTTTGGTCCACTAGCAATAAAATAAATAAGAAAAAAACATCTTTCAAAATTAATAACATCATTCATCAGGGTACTAATTTCGATTCACCTAGAGACATTGGTAATGCACTCGCCAGGCAGTTCTCTCATACAAACAGCTAAGACAACTACCATCCCACATTTTTGAGCATCAAGGAAGCGGCTGAGCTGCAATCTATTCACACAGGAGATGACTTTGATTACAATAAAGATATTACAATGGATGAGCTTGTCCGAGCCCAAGAAGCCTGTAGAGGAACATCATCAGGCCCCGATGAGATTCGATATGAGATGATAAAGCCATGATTAAGTTGCTAGAAGTGTACAATGAAATTTGGAAAAGTCACACTCTTCCAAACTCATGGCACTTTGCCCACATCATTCCCATATTGATAGGAGGGGGTAATCCCAGATCTGCCATCTCCTACCGCCCAATTGCGTTGACAAGTTGCTTATGCAAGGTCATGGAATGAATTGTTAACAGTGGGCTATTGCATTTTACAAATTCCAGTAATTTGCTAGTTGACGAGCAGTGCGGCTTGCATAAGGGATGCCAAACTCTCAATCAACTAGTAAAGCTGGACAGTCATATTCAAGAGGCAATTACCAAAAAAGATTATTTGATTTCAGTATTTTTAGATATAGAAAAAGCCTACGGCATGAAATGCGATATGGCCTACTCAGAAAACTTCATGCTTTTGGATTACATGGAATCTTGCCTTGTTTTATTCAAAATTTCATTTCTGACTTTTTTGCTGTCAAATTGTTTATTAATGATATATAAAGCCATGATTAGGTCTAAAGTAGATTATGGGTCAATCGTGTATGGCTCGGCATCGAAAACAAATTTGAAAGGTTTGGATGCTGTGCAGAATGCTTGTTTACGTGTGTGTCTTGGAGCCCTCAAATGCACTCGGATCGAGCGTCAGGAGTACCTCCCTCCGACTCAGGCGCGGCCAGTTAGCACTGACCTATGCCGCAAAGGTGGCTCGAGACCTGAGCCACCCTAATGGCAATAGAGGCACTAGGGCCTTTGCCACGCGACTCCGCGACCTCGTCGAGAAAGTCAGTATAGATCTCTCTACCATCGATACCCTGGTTCATACAAATACAGCGCAATGGGAAATCCCCAACCTTTCTATCATGGAAGCTTGGCTTCCATCAGCCAAGGCCATGGCGCCGGAGGTGGAGGTACACCAGAGGCTCAGAGAGGTCCTTGTTAAACATCTCCCTTTTTTTCATATGTATACCGACGGCTCCAAGACAGATGAGTCTGTAGGTGCGGGTGTATAGTCGACTGAATGTGAACTTAAGTTCAGACTGCTGATTAATACATTGATTTTTCTTGCTGATTTTTTTGCCATTGGCAAAGCTATTGATTTTGCAATATCGACGACCCACGATAAAATAGTTATTTTTTCAGATTCATTAAGTTCACTTAAAGCTATTAAATCCTTAGAAACCACTAAAAATTAACTGCTGGGTAATATCATTCGTAAGTTACAAGGTGCCAACAAATCAATCAAGCTAATATGGGTACCAGGCCACTCTGGTATCCATGGCAATGAACAGGCTGACAAATTAGCCTGGTGATTTGTGTCTCTTATAAAAGCAAATATTTATCTCCTGTGCCAAAGTGAGTGGACCAACCTGCAGCTGACATACAATATCAGACCTCAAATAGAACTGTGGGATACATCCCACAGGAAAATGAGAAGGGAGGAGGTGGTCTTGGCCTGTCTTAGAATTAATGCCACCAGAATTACCCACCTCACTCCCTATATAGAAAGAACTTTCCCTCCTCAGTGTCCCCACTGCAACACCAGCCTTCCCTTCACCCACCTCTTAAGAGTATGTCCAAGATACTTCAAACCTAGACAAACACTGAAAATTTACATAAGAATAAAAACATTAAGATTTTACATTAATAAACATATCAGATGATGAAAGAGTCATCAGTAAAGTAATCACTTTTTTTAGATTGATCGAATAAATAGGATCCATTGGCCTAATAACCTTGGCTACATGCCGCTGGTTGGTAGCCAAGAAATCCAACAAAGAAAGATTCCCAGTATTAACCTCTCCAGTAATCTGGTTGTAAGCCATGTTTCTGATCCATAGGTCATAACTGGGAGGACGCATTGGTTAAAGACTCTTAACATGCTAGTGTGTCTACCGAAGGCTCCAATCTAGAATGACGCACCCCTTAATTTTGTCTTCGCTAGATGTGTTTGTCTGTACGAGGTATATATATACTTGTCCACTACCTCTAGCGCTTCGCCTTGTATATGTATCTGTTCGAATTGAACTTAACTGATCTTAGTATTTTTCTTGTTCATTTTAAGTACGACTTTCAACAGTAAGAAGACAGGAGAAACCGCAGTGAGGTATCACGGAATAGGCACTAGGATGAGAGGGGACAAATGCTAATCGATTTTGCGGATCGATCACTCACTATCATGAATACATTCTTCTAAAAAAATATTGAAGCGAAAGTGGACATGGAAGTCGCCATGTGACATCAAAAAGAAATTGAGTTCATCATCTCAAATAGACGCGATATAGTAAAAATGTGGAAGTTATTAATGAAGTAAATATTGACAGCTACCATAGAATGGTCAGAGGTCAAATCAAGTTACACTTGAAAAGGGAAAGGAACAAATTCATACTAAAACCGCAGCCAAATTTAACTTTAACATCCAAAACAGATATTCACTTCTCAGCGACGAAGATTTTAACATTGATCATCTCAACTAATAGGTCAATGACATAATAAAGCAAGCTGCAATTGAAGTAGGTGGTAAACAACGTTAAGCAAGTCAAGGAAAGCTCCGGTAGAAACTAAACAGCTTTCATGACTTAGGGTCATGAAAGTATCGTCAAACAGGGACAAAATAAAATTAGCTGAACTAACAAAGGCTAAATGAAAAGAAGAGAGACTACGGAAATTCAGTAGTCAAATACTGAATAAAACAGTGATCTCAGGTACCAGCAAGAAAACAGCCAAAAGGATACTCGGAATAGGGAGAATTCAATTAAGAAAGTAGACAAAGAAGTGACATATAATAAGAATGAAAAAATTATAATGGAAGACTTTTACGGAGGTCTGTACATTTCAAATGAATATCAACGGAGAGAAGCGAGCGTGGTAACTAAAGACGTACCCAACATCACAATAGAAGAAATAAAAAGAGCTCTTAAATGCATGAAGAGAGGGAAAACACCAGGTGAAGAGAGAATTGTATAGACCTTATAATAATGCAGGAGAAATTACAACAGTGAAACTAGCAAATCTTTTTAACAAATGTCTTCTCAATGGAAAAACTCCTAAAACCTGGGAAATGCAACAATTATTTTGATACATAAAAAGGGGGATAAAAAGGACCTTAAAAAAACTACCGATCCATACGCCTCCTTTCAATTACAACGCAGTGGATTATCAACAACAGACCACATCCACACGCTCACCCAAATAAGATAAAAAATACACGAATATAGAAAACCCCTGTGTATAGCATTCATTGATTACGAAAAGGCATTTGACTCTGTACATATACCATCAGTACTAGAAGCTATTCGAAGACAGGGAATAGAGGAGGTGTATCGTGAAACATTAGAATATATACACGGATATGAGACAGCAGCCATCAAGCTCCACGCGGAAACCTATATATAAATATATATATATATATATATATATATATATATATATATATGTATATATATTTATATTTATATTTATAAATATATGCACAAACACACGTGTGTGTATCTATTTACATATATGCGTGTGTGTGTGTGTGTGTGTGTGTGTGTGTGTGTGTGTGTGTGTGTGTGTGTGTGTGTGTGTGTGTGTGTGTGTGTGTGTGTGTGCGCGCGCGCACATATATGTATATGTATATATACATGCAAACGAAAACACA
>NC_061824.1:13582224-13587224 GCF_019202785.1 Penaeus chinensis
GTCACTGTCATTATCACTGCGACGGAATCTCAGACGTCGATGCGCCTGATGCCTGTACAGAGGGTAATGTCCATCAGACAAATGTTGCAGGCGGGGATAGCCTTACAAGTCTGTACAGTGATGCTAGTGAAACTGCTCTGGACATGCTGGTGATAGTGCGGCAGGCCTTGTTCAGCTCTGTATGCACCTTGTGAGTGTGGGATGATCTTGCTCACACTGCTGAACAATAGTCAGGGTAGAGTAGCACAGAGCAATTGCTGTTAGTTTCAATGTGTACGGATCTGCACCCCTGGTGGAATTAGCCAATGTACTCAGGAGGTTCTTGCGTGTTCCTCGAAAGAGAGTGTGCGGTCAAGAGTGACACCAAGGATGTTGAGTGTTTTCCAGCATGTTTCCCTCTGATCGGATTTCTAGGGTCCTCTTGGCTTGCTTGTTATTAAAGTAAACATAACATACTTAAGTCTTTCCTGGGTTAGGGTTGAGATGTAACGATTTGTAGTATGACGAGAGCAGTTCCAAGGCTTCAGTGAGCTGTCTTTCGATTGTCTTGAAGTTTTTGACACACCTCACCTGCGTAAATGAAACGCAGGTTTCTAAAGATTGGCTGGTCGTTCGTATAAATATTGAACAGGAGGGGGCCAGTGCTAACCCTTGTGGGAGACCCATTTCATTTCATCGTAAAACCAGCAGTTGCTCAACAGGGACCATACAGTGTTGGCGATCGCTGTGTTTTTAATTATTTAGGATACTTTGAGTAAAAGCACCTGGTGATTCACAGCTTCACTAAGAGAGGCGAGCAGCTGGTCACTCATCTGTATGGATCTTCTTTATAGACTTCAACATATCGCTTGTATAGGGCCTTGCTGTTCTCGTCAAGACCTAGCATGAACCCTTTACGGTAGCCTTGTGGTATGGTAGCCTTAGCTACGTTCCAAATAAGATTGAAAAAATTGATAGTTCCTTGGTAAAGCTTATCTTGGAGTCTAGATTCAACATGAAACTTTGCCTTACCGTAGTTAAATCTAACTTGCAGTTTGGTCTCAAATGGTCGGACTGCAGGCAATTAAATCTATAGATATAGGTTGGTGCTGTGACCTCGGAATGGGATCTAATATGGACTTGTGAAAGTTCTGATGGTGTCAAGCAGAGACAATCTCCTTCCTCAAACGGGCACTGTGAAAAAGAGTATCCTTGGCACTGTGTATGATAGAAAGGTTTTTGCCAGTGCCCATTTCTCAACTCCATCGCCATCTTTGTCGTTAGAGTCATAGCAATTTATAGGGTGTGGGTGGTGGCTTGTGCATAGAGGTAATGTTCATATTGTCCATTTGAACCTCTAGAATCTCCACACCATCAGAGGTCTTACGTTGAGTAACATCGCGTGCGTAAATCGCACTTCCATGTACTCAGCTGGGATGGAAAACTTCCAAGTGCATTCCTTGTATCCTAGGTGGTGCAGATGTTTTGTGCGTCTCCTGAATGCAGAGTATATCAGTCTTAAGGCTTCCTAGGATTGGTGCCTTGGATGTAGACCATCCTTCAGCATTGAATTGATGACCATAACCTTCGACTTTTCTTCGAGGCCGAAGGTCGATCCTTTTACCATCACCGAAGATGCACAGGGATGTGCGTGGCGTAGTAATTAAGTCTGCTAAGGATTAAGAAGGAGCACCACGTGGTTAGTCCTTCTGACCGCTTGACATCAAAGGGTTAAAGAAGCAGAACATTTTCAGTGTAAGACAATGAGAATTTCAGTCAAAAACGTTTATGGAATGGAATGATGAAATCTGAGAGATTTTTTCGTCTGTGACAATTCCTGTGCAAGTTATGAATACAGGAGATACATGCCAGAAGCGAGAAGATCGATCCTCAACATGTGTAAATTCTGATGATAAATATTACTCTGATCGTCATCATCAATGCCTGTTTTCCTAATTTATTTACATATTGCATTCTTCTATTATCATTATAATTCTACCTCTTAAATGTGGTATAACACTTACATACTTTACATAATTCTTTACTAATAACCTGTAGAAAGCACAGTTTCGCAACCGTGATTTTTGACAGCGATGCGAGACTGTATTCCATGTCAAACACCGGTGAGAAATAATTCCTTTTCAGTGTTACATCGATTCTGGGTCATTTATAAAACAATATAATGGTTGTGTAGAAGAAAAAGACATTATTAACTATCACAGCTTGGTATTTGTGCTCATCAAGTGCTCCAAATACAGAAAAAAGTGATAGAAACCAAGCAATTTAGACTATACTAAAATGTTGAAATTCTATGTGATGTAGCTTGACTGGATACCCCATCCGTTTCGGGTCGCTAACCCTGGGGATTGGAGCGTACTGGCTAGGACTATATAAAGTGTATTGTACAAATCCCACGGGGTTGGGTTCGGTTATTTGTTAAGACTACGGGATTTTGGATGGTGTGAATACCCGTAGACTTTACTGATGTATTGATTACATGCCCGTAGATTTTTCTCTCTCGAAAGTTGGCGCGTCTGTACGTAGATTTTCAAAGATGCCTGTCATGTCCGAAGATTTGCTTTGTGTGTGTGTGTGTGTGTGTGTGTGCGGTGGTTGTATGCCTTTTTTTATATCTATATTCATAATTTTCCTGACATCAACATTGTCGGCAGTGATTACAATGGAAATGATCATCAAATTCGTTCTCATCACACAAGAATATATCTGATATAAATATGAAAATCAATATCCAAAGAAGCATACAGCCGGTCTATTGACAGCCTGGTCTTGGCAGCCCAGAGTCATACAATACACATCAATTTATGTAAAACTCTGTGAACAGATCTTTTTTGATCCAAAACACCTCTTGACCTTCGCTTCATTGGTAAATGTATCTAGAGCCAATGTATAGCAAGGTTGGTTACTTTATTATTGCCCAGTGTTGCTCCACAATGACTTGAAGCTGCCCAGTATCGAGTCCATGCAAGTACTGAAAAGTGTTAATGCGAGGGCACAGCTTTGCCTCACCTCTGAGTTAACAGGGAAGAAGCTAGGCAAAAATCCCTTCACACATTACAGCACTTTCAGTACCAGTGTGTGTGTGTGTGTGTGTGTGTGTGTGTGTGTGTGTGTGTGTGTGTGTGTGTGTGTGTGTGTGTGTGTGTGTGTAGATATATATATATTTACACACACACATATACATACACACACACACACACACTATATATATATATATATGTATATATATATATATATATATATATATATATACCTGCAGATATATATATACAGATATATATGTGTGTGTATTTATATATATAAATAAATATATATATATATATATATATATATATATATATATATATATTTATATTTCCACCGAGTGCTCACAGAGAGTGTGTAAAACTGCCTATGTAGTTAGTGAGATCCTTTTAGCGGGTCGTGTGGTATGGTTGATTTAGCATTGGTCTTCCAGCTCATACCTGGAGTGACCTAGGTTCGAGTCCTGGTGATATATGTATATATATGAATATATATATATATATATATATATATATATATATATACACACACACACATCAATCTCTCTATATATGTGTGTGTGTGTGTGTGTGTGTGTGTGTGTATATGTATATAGATATATCTGTGTGTGTATACATATATGTATATTATATATATATATATATATATGATAAAATCTTACAAGAGTTCCTTTCAACATTCCAGTATTATGAAATTTACAAAAAAAAAGAAAAAAGAAAAAAGAAAAAAACTATTCTACCCAAGAAAAAAAGTTTGTCAGTAATTTCGTGAACTCAGACCGGTTTTCAAATTTCGTTTACTCAGCCTTCCCGGAGGTAAATCTGGACAGAAAGTATACAGTGCATTAATTATCAAATGGATTCGATAACTAAAAATGACTAGGAAAATATAATAGCAATTGATATTTTTTAATCAATCAGTATTTAATCAGTTTTCTTGTTCTTACGAAAGTTTTTTTTCTTTTTTTTTTTCTTTTTTTTAACCATCTACGAATGTCAGAAGGCCATAATTAATCAGGATCCTCCACCCTCTACTTCGGCCTTACCCTCTCCAGGAACAGCCCACGGCTTTCCTTAGAATCCTGCTGCCCGGGACGCGAAGCCCAACAGACGGTCTCTCAAATGGCATCACCCAAGGAGCGTCCATCTCAACGCTGCGCCACGTGTCCGGTCTCGTAGGTCCCCTGTTGACTGGCCGCCTCGAGAGACCAGTCTTTAACTTCAAATCTGGTCTGCTCAAGCGAAATGTTTCCCTAACAATTACCAGCGCAGTTGATGGCCCAGGCTTTGATCACGTGGCCGCTCACTCACAACACTCACGATTACACTCATCCCCAGCCAGGATGAGTGCGGGGAGGCAGAGGTGCGGATCTCTCCCCCAAAGTTCGCGATATCCGTCTCTGACTGTCGGATCTATTTGTTTTGTCCAAAGAATTGGGGAAATATTATTATTATTTCCCCTAAACGCCGACATATGCGAGAGAATATTCAAAGTTCATTTTTTTTTTCTCCACTTGTTTTTTCTTACCTTCGTTTACTTCGTAATCTGCATAGCAAGCACTACCCTCACTTATGTGTTTTTACGTGTTTTTTTTTCTGGGTCAGACCATAAGCCAAAGTTTCCAGGTTTGTTTATAAACTAAAATCCATCATTCTCAACTTTACCTCAATTTATGGTTATTAGTCCCATAAATTTCAGGAATACGTTTTCTCTCTGTATGTTTTTTATTCTTATTTTCTTCATGTATCCTTTTCCGGAATTCTAGATGGTGCCTTACCTTTCGTTTTTTTTTTTTTCCCCCATTTCATGCTCTTCCCACGCCTGTCCACTCTCATCCCTTCCATTCTTTTTTTCACTTCTTTCCCGAGTGTATTTCCTCTCTCCTGCTCCTTTCCTTTCCCTTTCACCCCCCCCCCCCCCACCCCTTCCAGATGGGCCACAAATCAGGCGCCGTCGAGGACGTGGGGGTGAAGTGGTCA
>NC_061824.1:13594724-13599724 GCF_019202785.1 Penaeus chinensis
ATTCTTCCAAAAAAGAATAAGAAAAAAAAATGAAAAATAAAACTCTGAGGCATGATTCAAATCTTCTTTGACAATTTCTTTTTGTCCACTTTTTCCTTCGCGTTAATCTCGTAATGAGACCATCCTCTAAAAAGGGATTGTGGATTTTGTGAAATTATCTTCTCAGGAACATGCCTTCCACCGTTCCCTCCTCGACCTCTCATCCTTTCGCCCTTCTCCTTTATCTTATTCCTTGTCTCCGCACGCCAAGTCCATCCTCTCCTCTCTGTTCTTCTTTTCTGCATCTCTTCTCTTCCCTTCGCTTCATCTCTTCCCGTCGCTCTCTCCTGGGACATAATCTGCTCCTCCTTTCAGCTTATCTCCACCTCCTTTTGCCTTCTACTTTCATTTCATTTCATGTTGCCTTCACGCCATCTCCTCTTTTCAATTAAGCTCCTCCTCCTTTCACTTCTCTCCTTCACTTCATCTTCTCGTCATTTTACGTAATTTTCTTCTCCTTTCCCTTCATTTCTTCCCTTCACTTCATTTTTTCAATTAACTTCCTCCTTTCACTTAATTTCTTCGTCATCTTCCTCTTTGGCCTGTTACCGCTTCTGCTTCTTCCTCATTGTCTGCCTTCACCCCCCCCCCCCCCCTGTGCCAGTTCTCTTCTTCAACATGTATATTCCTATTCATATGAGTGTGTGTGTGTGTGTGTGTGTGTGTGTGTGTGTGTGTGTGTGTGTGTGTGTGTGTGTGTGTGTGTGTGTGTGAGAGAGAGCATGTGTGCGTGTGTGTGTGTGTGTGTGTGTGTGTGTGTGTGTGTGTGTGTGTGTGTGTGTGTGTGTGTGTGTGTGTGTGTGTGTGTGTTTGCATGTGTGTGTGTGTGTGTGTGTCCGTGTGTTGCATGTATGTGCACGTATGTTAATATGCGTGTATGCATATTAACATGTGAGCACATGATCTCCATGTGAATGTGTATGAAACAATATTTGCGATATATATTACAAAACATCTGACAGATACGTGCCGTTTGGAATGTATCGATAAGACAGAAATGAATAACAGGCGATGAAAGCATAACTGGAGGAGCTAAACGGAACACTGATGTTCCCCGAAGCGCCGCTCCTCCCTCGCCGTCGTCCGGGCGAGCAGATCTGGACTCCTCTGCGCCCTTCCCGCGAGCTGTGGCTGGATCTTTCAGACCAGCTTTCAAGCTTTTTATTTTTTAATCAAATCTGGTGTGGCGAATAAGAACATTACTCTTTTTCGTTTAAACTCCAGTCTCTTTATTTTCATCTTTAGATTCATTACAGTATTACAGCAGAGAAATAGGATTTAATGAGATGGTGACGTCACAGACAAACATTTAATTCGAGGCAGAATAATGCTTACGTCACTGTACATAACAAGGATCACTCTGGAGGTTCGAACCTAAATGCTAAAGGATTTAAAAGTAATATTCAGACTAGAAAACAAAACTTAGTGAACTTTCATATAGATATACCCGAATTCGACACAACTATTGGGCATCTGTGGAGCAATGGACGTGCCCGGGCCCACTGCTCCAGAGACGCGCCCCGATGCCCAGCCTCGCCGCCCGGGTCCCGAGACAGCGCCAACCGCCGTAATTGTTAAGAAGGTGACAAGCAAAACAGTCTCAGGGGCGTCGCTGTCACCTCCAGGTTTGCTCAGATAGATTAGTCCAATTAGGCCATGTGTGTTTAACAAGACCTTAGAATTAGGACGTAACACTTTTGCTGTGAGTGACACTCGGCGCCATGGGGCTGAGCTCAACGAGGGTTTTTCTTTTGTGCTTTTATTCATACATGTGTGTAAGTGTTAGTGTGTGTGTGTGTGTGTGTGTGTGTGTGTGTGTGTGTGTGTGTGTGTGTGTGTGTGTGTGTGTGTGTGTGTGCGTGTGTGTGTGTGTGTGTGTGTGTCTGTGTGTGTGTGTGTGAATTGAAATGCAAAATATACTACAACAGATAAGTCATTATTCAGCGTTTTGCAGATTACACAGATAGCAACAAGGAAACTCGTCGTCTACATTCGGTTGGTTCATATTGATGTTATATTTAGTTCCTAACATATAAAGCTTCTCTATGGATCCCCCTCCTCGCTCCACCCTGGCTTTTAGGCTTTTCTAGTAGGGTACTTCCATGGTATGACCTCATTTGCATAATCCTATTAACCTTAAAGCTCTGTTAAATCCGTAAAACTTACTGCCGACAACGCGTGTTTTAATTAAACTCTGTTCCCAGGCACATTAAGATCATTTCTTATCCGGTCGAATGATTATAGCGTGACTTTAACTGTCTCCGGGACACGAAGCCTGGCAATCCTCACAACTTGTTCCTACTCCTTTACGATGCTCAGCACCGAAGGAGAACGCAGCGAGCGGCAACCGAGCGCACGCGGCCCTCCCGGAGAGGAGCGCAGGAACGCAAGAACCCCCCTCCCCCCATCCACCCCACAGTGAGTGAGGGGCGCGAGGAAGTGAGGGAGTGAGGGCCTCTGTCCCTAGGGTGTCAGGGAGAGGAGGCCGCCTCTCTCTCTCTCTCTCTCTCTCTCTCTCTCTCTCTCTCTCTCTCTCTCTCTCTCTCTCTCTCTCTCTCTCTCTCTCTCTCTCTCTCTCTCTCTCTCTTCCTCTTCCCCCCTCCCCCCCCTCTCTCTCCCCCCTCCCCCTCTCTATCACGCGCGTATTAGTGTTGATGGATATTTGTGTTTACTCAAGAGAGTGTGATCAAGACGCGATGTTACTTTCACTTTGACTTTTTATAATCATCCTTTTAATGGGGAATGTCCTGTAGCCTTCAAGGCAGATGAACCTTGCCAGCGAGACCGTGGAAGAAGGAATGAGAAGGAAATGGGGAACTATTAATGGCAGGAGGGAGAGGACAGATAAAGATAGAGAGACAGAAAAACAGATAGACAAGCAGACAGACAGGCAGGCAGACAGAAAGGAGGCAAGACAGCCAGTCAGAATGAGAGAGAGAGAAAGAGAAAGAGAGACAGAGGGAGAGAGAGAGAGAGAGAGAGAGAGAGAGAGAGAGAGAGAGAGAGAGAGAGAGAGAGAGAGAGAGAGAGAGAGAGAGAGAGAGAGAGAGATGAACCGTAATCATTGCAACAAATGTAGAAAAGTTATGAATAAGAATGAATATCTTCACAATACAAGTGATGTATTTCTCCAGTTTCGATAATATGCATTTCAGATGAAGATATGATGAAAACCGGTGAAATACATCTCTTGTACTGTGAAGATATTTATTTTCATCCATAACTTTTAGAGAGAGAGAGAGAGAGAGAGAGAGAGAGAGAGAGAGAGAGATATTCATGTATGTATGTAAATACACATACTCTTGTATTCGCACACGCATAAAAATATCTATAAATAAAGAGGTTGACAGAGCAATAAAAAAAAAAATTCTTGCGAAGTGTCTTATCCTTATTTCGGACTCAGGAAATAACTTGGGCCAAGCTGGCGCCCTCCCTTCCGCGGGCCCTCCCTTCCCCCAC
Organism: Penaeus chinensis; assembly: GCF_019202785.1. Taxonomy (NCBI): domain Eukaryota; kingdom Metazoa; phylum Arthropoda; class Malacostraca; order Decapoda; family Penaeidae; genus Penaeus; species Penaeus chinensis. The sequence goes on from NC_061824.1 coordinate 13,598,223, forward strand.
CTCATAAATCTTTAGCTTGACATCCTTCCCTCACGATCTCCATCCTCCCGCTCCTGGCTGACCCCGTCGGGATATCTCCGGGCCAGGAAGGATCTTCGAAGGATCCCTTTCTTCTGAATGCCTTCTCTGCCTGCCTTTGTTCCGTTTCATACCGACCCTCTTCAATATCTCTCCTCCTGTTCCCCATCTCCCTTCCTCCTCAACCTCCTGTCTACCCTTTCTGCTTTTCCTCCTCTCCTGCTCTTTCCTAGTCCCTCGTCCTCCTCCTCCCCCTCTTCCTTCCCTTCCACCTCCTCAGCTTCCTCCATCCTTCTCTTCCTTGTCTTTCTTTTTCATTCACCAGCTTCTCCTTCCCCTTTGTCTCCTCTTTTCGACTTCCCCAATCTACCGTCTTATTCTTCCTCCCTCTTTTCTACAGCCAAGGTTATCCTCTTCCTATACGTCATCACTTCAAGAGCCAGCGCAGGAGTTATTAAAGGTATAATTTATGTCCCTGCCTGTTAGAACACGTGAAACCCGCGATCCTACGGTCGCCCACCTCCTGCTTTCGCCCAGGGACCAATATAATAAGTCTGGAAGGTAATTATTTAAAGGATCAGAGGCTCTAGGCTGACATCCATTAAGGTTCCCCCGGAGTTTCTTAATGAGCAGAGTTATCATACTTCTAGAGGCAGCTATAATGATAATTAATTTACAACCGTGACTTTAGATGAAGAATGTTATTCTGCTGGAAACTTGAAAGCCTCTGGGCGCCCAATACCGTTCATCCACAGCCCTGCTATCACGCCGCAATTAATACTACAGCCTTTGAATTGAAGAAGTTCTTGGGCAGGTATCAACGGGTAATTTCTGTGGGCCGCTCGAGCGCCGAGGAAAAGGGAAAGGATACTGGAAAGCCACTCGCGTCCCGCCGACCTGGAAATGGTCACAGCAGTCATAATGAGGAAACTAAAATCTTTTATTGTAGCGTTCATGTTCATAATGATAGTAATCATTATTATTATTATTATTACTATTATCATTATTCTCATTATTATTATTTGCATTATTATTATCCTTATTATTATTATTTTATTATTATCATTTTTACTATTAGCATTATTATTATTATCATTATTATTACCATTATCATTGTTAGGATGACGATGATGACGATGATGTTGATGATGATGATCACCATCATCATCATCATCCTCTTCATTATCATAATCCTTATTCACATCATTCCTCTTCCTCTTTCTATTATTAGTATTATCAGTGTTGCCATTCTCTCTAGTACTGCTAAAGAGTACTGTTCCCGCCCGGAGGAGGCCTGCCCTTGCGCCTCCGAGCGCCGTGCACCTGCGGCCGCACGCGAGGCAGTCCCGGGCGGAGTCGAGGCCGGAGTCCGCGCGGTCAGCCGAAGGCGCGGGAAAGTCGTCAGCGGGAAGGAAAGAATTCGGTCTTTATATTATTCTGGTGTGAAAAGGAGACTGTATTTTCATTTCGACATTTACTGCCCC
>NC_061824.1:13619724-13629724 GCF_019202785.1 Penaeus chinensis
TGTTATTATTACTATTATTATTATCATTATTATTAATTTTATCATCATCATTATTATCATTATCATTGATGTGCTAGCTATTATCATTATCTCTTTTATAATTATTATAACATCATTAATATTTTATCATCATTAATATCAGTATAGTTCCCTTTCTCCTTCTTGTCACCTGCAGCATCCTTCCCGCCCGTTTCCTTCCCGGCAGGTCGTCCTTCGGCCTCCGTTGCCGCCCTCAGGATTCCCTCCCAGCAGCGTGCTTGCAGTGGGAGCTCGTTCATAACTCTCGGCGCCAAATGCTTCAAGTGGAGGAGGAGGCGCATCATAATGGCGTCATATATTCCCCGAGGACACCAGTGAATAATTCTCCAAGCACATTATTCCTCGGCGGGGGTACGGTGAGCGACCTCACGAGCGCATTGTTGTTTATGCGTGCACTTAGATTCATGTCCAGTGTATGGAGGTTATGCTTTTCTCTCGGCCGGCTCCATCTTTGTGCGCCTGCTTATTGTTGTTATTTCGGCCTTTTCTGTTTCTCATTGTTGATCGTATCTCCTTTAACTAACTGTCTGAATTGTATCTTTGTTCCTTCATTTGGCTTCTGTGTGTTGATATATTATGAATGTATCTATTAACTTATCCTTTCTCTTTTTCTTCTTCTCTTGTCTTTTATAATATGAAGGAATTGTTGCCTTCTCCTGCATCCTCTCTGTAAAGGATTATAACCATTATTCTAGTACCGCTGGCATCTTTATCAATATCATCATTATCCTTCATCACTATTACGAGTGTGCCTATTTGAATATACGAAATACTAGCGGGGCTGATACCTTTACCATGGCAATTTCAAAACGGTTTAATCAACAGTAGGATACAATATAAATCAAATTAATCATACATCAGGAATTTCATTACTGAGCCACAATCGGACCTTTGATATTTCAGGAGATATCAGTTGGGATAAAGAAAGGATCAGGCACATATCATGGCCGTGCGTCTCAACGTTTACGAGTCGGAGGAGGAAGAAATGGCTTATTTACGAGTTAATGATAAAGCACCATTGAGAGTATCACTCGATGCAATCTTCGAGTTGCGAAGAGATTTCATCATAAAGGTCGAGGAGATCGCTCAGCATCTGATAAGGCCTTGACGATGCCCGCTCGCTCGCCCGCGTGTCCGCACGAGGCTCGCGCCGCCGTCACGAAATTGCTTTTGACAAGCTAATCTCTCGGGAATCGTTAGTTCCTGATATTTAACTTCGCATAAGAAATGTTCTTTTATTGGTTTCCGGGTAATAAAAAAAAAAATGGTGGCCTTTGGTACTGAGCCAATTTTGACGGAGGGTAATTTAATTTCATAAAATCTATTATAAAATGAAAATGTAGATTACCTCGTTATGGATAGGGTGATAAAACTACTCAAATCATACTAATGTGCCTGTGACCGTTTAAGAGATATCAGTGCATTTCCCTTAGCACAATATTACATGAGCATCTCACCTTCCCTGGTCATTTTCCACTTAATTTTTCAAGTTTCACTGTACCTGCGTGAGTCAGAAAACATAATGTCCCCTAAAGCACGGAATAAATCCCACTGTATCAAATTGTTAACAGCACTAACCTGTGAATAAACAGAAAAGATAAACGTTGTCTAATTTCCACTAAAAGCCTTCGTTCACTCTGAGTGAGCCGACGCCTGCAAGCGAACTCATGAAGCAGCGAGAAAGCCGTCGGCATTCCAGGCCGAATGCTGGCGTGAGGCCCTGGGCAGCGGGGACAGGAGAGGTCCTTCGCAGGACGCCCTTCGAGAGGGTCACGTGCGCCTCGCCCGCCCGCCTCAAACGACGTTACATTAACATACAGAAACCTATATCTCCTGCTTAAGCCATGGTTGATAGGCCTAGGCTAGGCACGGCCTACGTGCTCTATGGCGGAGGGAAAGCTGCCTAACAGGCTGATTTATTATCGTTTTGATTAAGGCGTGGCGGGATCCCCTCTGTCGTGGGGGGCGGCGAGGGCTCGTTCACGGAATTTGTATTGCAGGCTGTATTACACGCTCTGTTAGAGTTTATCGCAGCATACAAGGACCATAAACTTTGGACTTGTTAATCTCAGTAGAACCAACTTAGTAAGCTATATACATAATAAGTCGACATCCTTACGAGCACAAGATAGTAGTACGTAAACAAAGAATAAACATTCCGTATCAGCTCAGATTTACAATGAAGTCACATGTCCAAAATCACATAAAAAGGAAGTGTATTTGTGTGTATGTGTTCACACACAGAAAAGCCTTCACTTCCAACGCATCTGGGCGCACTGCTGTGATGTTCCAGGAGATATACTGTATGACAGAGATTTAATAAGTTAAGGGACTGGTCAGAGCGCCAGTCTATAATTCTTTCGCGAGATTACTTGGGACGAATTCTAATATACTACCAACCAGGCCTCCATAAGTCGACGGTTTGTGTAATGCCACGGTGACTTACGGTGACTTGGTGACCTGCTCAGCTTGTTGGTCCCTTATAAATAACCTATGCGTAATGTTTATAGTCCACTGTATTTTCTTTCCGTTACTGTGTTAAGGCTGTTTATACTTTACATATAAATCTCTGACTTAATTCAACACCAGTCTTGTATACTGCCATGTGCTTGAAAAGTGTCCGACATTTGTTTAGTTTATTTTATTGTTATCATTTATATTTACAATACTTCTGTCTTCCGTTCATTTTGAATCCGTAATGTTTATTATATTTCCTTGTGTTTGTTTCAACTTTTCTTCCCAAGTCGCCTCAAGTACCTTGATTTTGTTGTTAAGTGTAACTGGTCTTGTGACGCTGTGACTAAGGACGTATTTCCTCTTCTTGCATCTGCTCTCAGTGTTTGTACTTATGTCCTTGTGAATGACCCTTTCTTTCGCCTCACTGCCTTTGATGCACGGTGCATGATTCTCTTCCGTTCTAATAGCTTTGCCATGCGCATATTATCGCCGATCCCTGTCAAAGTTTAACTTCTTGGCGCTGTTCTGTGAGGTCCAAGTTGACTCTACACAGTACCACTCTTGAAAACCAACCCATAAAGATCTCAGTTAACACTACCTGCTGCTTATCGCTTCGCTGATGGCTTCAAATAATACTAATTAGCTCCTTCCACACGGCAAACACTGCGCCTCTTCTTTTAGTAGTAACTTTAATGACCCACTGATCCATATAATACCAAGTGCGTTCAAGCGACACCTGTTCAGCGACCCCTTATCGCTTACGCTGCTGCTTCTTTCACAAATCCCCCGGACAGGCCCCCTATCCCCCCCCCCTCTATCACCTCGCTGACTACCCCACCCTGTGATTCTGAGCGAACCTTGCCAGGTTAAGGAGATGGTTTACACTAGAATGATCGCTTTAATTTCTCCGTTTCATGCCCCCCTCTCGCGTCCTCCGCTCTTCAATGAATATAGATCGATTCGGTGAGATATTTGTGGGAATATGCTGCGTATATGGTGTGCTGTAGGGCACCTAGATGTTATATATGGCTCTACCTGGGCCTATGGAGGGAGCTGCCTCAAGCTTGATGTAAAAAGCGTCTGAGAATAGTCTCGTTATGCCCAAATGGTTATTTAAGAAAAGACCCCAGATACTTAAGGCGCACTCTTTATACAGGGGAAAGAAATAAAGAACGAATATCCCCACGTGAGAGAATATTTATCTGCCATTAATTTAAACTAGGTCCACTTGACGGCACCTATAAGAAGTAAAATAACAAAACAAAACAACAAATTAGTAAGACGCTTAAAGCGTTTGATTTGAGAATCACTTGCATAACGAATTCCGTGAAAAAATCAAAATTCTTTTAAATCGAGTTGCACAGCACTAGTTATGTACAATATTATTCCTTTTCTAAGTTTACAAGCCACTCATAAACTAAACTAACAAAGTTCTTGCATATAAAGGTACTTAAAGTCTGAGTTCTTTTATACACGCACCTGTCTCCATTACAAGGGCATGCCAATGCATTTCAGCGCCATGTGATAATACTAATGGCTAGAGGTCAAACAACGATACATTATGTCAACGGATGGCTAATGGTAAAATCACGGTCTCGGCTGGGATTACTTTGGGGTGAAAAAAGACATCGAAAATTATCAATTACAATTTTCTTGAAAGATTCCTTTTGTCGTGTTGCTATATGACATTTTCCTGACATATGAATTTAGCTGCAAAAGTGTAACTCGCTATAGTTTAAAAATAACTATAATAAAATAGAAATGAAAAAGAAAAAAAAAAGAAATAGTAAGTATGTTTAAGCTGTTCACCGACAATGTGCTTGGTGTTTACTCAGTTCAGGGTTACTCTGTGATACCATTCGTAACCTAGAACTTGTATATAGAATGCATGTGCAGTGGTATTATATAATGGTCTCTTATGTACATAGAAAGTCTATTTGTCATAGAATTGAGGATAATTTTGGCTGTTTCATTATATGAATGTGCTCTTCTCTAATCCCTTGTGCACGGAAAGATGTTAGTCATCTTGATCTATCTACTAATTTAGAAAGGACTGGTAAAATAGTGTGAAAATATGACTGTGGTTTGTGTTATTAGTTTAATCCCTTACACTGAATGCCAAACTGACGTGGGCAAGCTTAGTATAGGTTTGGCCATGTTGTAAGGAAGTCATTACACAATAACTCTGGGAAGCAAAACAAATATCGCCCAGTGCCTCAGAGGTACACAATTTCTTGTACCTTGGACTAAAAACCTCCATACTACATGGCATTCCGAGATGTAGATTTTTATGTTGTATAGATTCCTTATATATAATGGCAGTAGTCAAGTCTAATGGTATTCAGCACTGTCTAGTTCTAGTCTTATCTGAGTTATTTCCACGCCATTTCCACTGTTTTTGTTAGGGTTTGACTGTCTTCATAACAGTTGTCGCCCAAGATCAATGTCCACAAATACTTGTTGCAACGTTACCACGGCTAGGCGTTCAACATGATCATGCCTAAACAAAAGTGTGAAAGCCAAATATATGCGATGAGTGCATAACCTGTTATTCTTTAAAACACCGTTTGTACTTTGGGAAAAAGAGTTCAGTACCTGGAGAATGTCTCTCAATATAACTTTTGATACACTTAGTTTGTATAGTTGTTAAACCCATCGCGAATTCTCCTGCTGCTGTTATGCTGCACAACATTATGCTAATACTCTAGCATCCATGTACACTTTCAGTTTCCAAGATAGTCACCATCATCGGGTAGGGCGAGAGCCGTAGTGGGAACTTTGCTTTCTTGGCATAAAATATGGGTAGTCTCGTCCTTAGATTTTCTGATCGTTTCCATGTGGGTCCCAAGGGGCGCCGAGTGGCACCGGAGGGCGCTTCATTATTGCAGCTCACTTAGTCATTATCGCTTTCGCTAGAATGATTATCAACGGAAATGCATCTGTTTAGTCATACCTGAGCTGCCGTAGTGGCGCATTCGACTTTTACATGTTCCTGAGTCCATTATCTGTTTTGCTGAGTGGAAAAAAGAAACCGCCTAATCAACAAGCATTAATCCCCACTCAAAAGTTATCAGTAGAGAAAGATCGACGCCTTCGGTGCTCTTGGAGGCATACTCGCTTCGGATTTTACTGGTGCTTTCAAGGTTTCCATTTAATATATATTCGTAAATTCAGAGCAGTTGACAGTCCCGTTTTAGTTCATATTCTTAAACCTATCTGTTTACATTGCCAATACGAATGTTTGTCATATTTATCAGTTTCTATGTTAGTAATAATAATAGTTGTATAATTTATTTGTTACTTATTTCATCATCATTATTTAACGTGTAACTGCTCTCATCATTATTTATTTGTTGATCATTATAATTAGACTATTGTCATCTTCATAAGCCTTCATCGTTAAGATCACTATTATCATAACAGTCGTAGTAGTATTGATAGTAGATTGCACTTACAGAGGGGTAAACTATCATTAAACTTTAAGGTAAACAATCTAAGAAAAAAACCTGTTAATTTTCATCTGACCCTCACGGACCCCCTGGGAGTTCATGGACCCCAGGTCAAGAACCCCTGTGTTAGACCATTCTCTCCCGAGGCGGGATCTGCCGCAAAAGCCCATGCCAGACCCGACGACAGTGCCATCTTCCCCCTTCCTCCGCTCACATTGCAGGTCGTTTGCAGATGAAGCCGATGAGTTGTTTGCATGTGCTGATCGTGACCGCATGAGCTCATCGCGGGTACTTGCTGTAGATCCCTTCGTCCCAGCGAGTTTTGGGAGCTCGTTCGCGTGTGGGCCCGGGGTCGCCACGGAGTTTGGGAAGCGATATTGTTTCTCAGCTTCTCCTTACCTTTCAACTGCATGTCCTTTTAGTGCTTTCTTAGTTCTTTAGTCTCCTCTCTGGGGGCTGGGGTGGTATGCATCTCTGCCACTCGTTTTCATTATTTTTTCCGTTTTTATATATTTATTTTTTGGTATGTTCGTTTCTTTATTCATTGGTTTCTTTTTGTTGTATGTTACTCTAGTCTCCGGTCGAGAGAGCCAGAGCCGACGCGGAAACACGATAACCTCCAGTAGGACTCCTTGCGAAACGATAACCTGGCAGAGCGGACGAGGAGACGGGCGACGGAGTAATAACCTAGTAGTGAAATCGACAACGCCCCCCACCCCCTCACATATCAATGAAATATCTATGACCTTTTCCTCCGAGTAATGATACCTTACGTGACCATACGACTCATGATCGAACGCTAGACCGCCTCATACACACGACTCACACAGTCGAACGGACAGGGTTCACTCCGAGACCACCATGACAACACGGAGAGAAAAACAGAGAGATAAAGGCATGTGATATTTTGATTGCTCATCCTCCCCCACTCCATCCCTCCCACTCCCCCTTCCCCCCTTTCCGACCCTCTTGCAGGTCAGCAGGAGCAGAGGTGGAAAATTTATATTCAGTTTCCTCCGATTTTCTAAGCATTTGCGTTTATATTTCCTTTTTGGACAAGAACGTTACATTTCATTTGGATGAACACAAAAAAAAAAAAAAAAAACTGCAGTAGTGAATGTATTTGCAGTCTACAACTTAACAAATCAGATTCTAAATACAAAAATACTCAATTGTTTACTAGAAATTATGAAGGCTTTGACACACTGACGCGCCATATGTTACATTAACTGTGTTCAAGAAATACTTATTGAATTAATTTCAACTCTGTTATCTTAAGACCCAAGTTCTATTAATTTAGCCAGAGACACAAGTAGAAAGCCGTCTTTCGCAAGAAATCACTAGACATTTTTTGCCATAATCGAAAGTTCATTGAAGTCCTAAAAGTCCGCGGAATTACTTTGTGATTTAGAACAGACTTTTATGCGAGAAGCTTCATCGTTTAATTATACGACTGTTGACTTGACTGGTGGACCTTGGTGTCCGTATGCACATTCAGTTCGTTTTATATTGGCGGAAATTCGTTTATTTTGTGTGTTAGTTGCGTGACATCTTGATTTTTGCTTTTTCCTTCTTTTGATGTAATCCTATTTCTTTACTTTCAGATTCTAATGCTTCCTACGTTCTCATTTCCTTTGTTAGTTAATTTTCGACAACTATCAATTATAATCACTTCAATTTTCTGAGAGCAGGACTCACACATTTACTTTGAATTGAGGATTACATGAAAGAGATAATACGTGTCCATATTTTTGTGAGCTGCCGAAGAGGTGAGTTATCATCCTCATGACTTATTCCAAGATAACTTTAGATAATGATAATGATAGTGATGATAAAAATTACAATAATAATCACAATAATAAATATAAATAACAATGTAATAATAATAATTATAGTAGTAATGAGAATGATGACAATAATAGTAAAAGTAATGATAATAATGATAACTGTTATTACTATCATCATCATCATCATCAGCAGCAGCAGCAACATCATCATCATCGTCGTCATCATTATTATTATTTTTTTAATTATTATTATTATCATCGTTATTATTATTGTTATTATTATTATTACTATTACTATAACTATTACTAATACTATTACTATTTCTATTCCTATTTCCATTTCTATTTCTATTACTATTACTATTACTATTACTATTATTATCATTATTATTTTACTATTATCATTGTTGTCTTGTTTTTGTTGCTGTTATTATTATTAATATTACTGTTATCATTATTATTATCCTCGTTATTATCACTAATATCATTCTCATCATCTTTATTATTATTTTTTTATTATTATCATTATTATTATTCTTATCATTATTATTATTATTATTACCTTTATCATTATCATTATCATAATCATCATCATCCTTATTATCATCTTCAATATCACTATCATTAGTGTTATTGTTTTATTGTTTGTTATTCTTATCATTATAGTCAATGGTATTACTATTGTTATGATTGCTGTGTTGTTATTGTTGTGGCAATTTTTGTTATTGTTATTATTATTGTTATTGTTATTCTAGCTGTTAGAACTCCCCAATCCCCCCCCCCCCCCCCCTTGGATTTGGTCGGAATAGGTCATGGGCAGAGATCCGAAGCAGGAATTAAGAAGAAATTTCTTCAAACTTCCAAGTACCAAGGATCAGATACATAAATGCAGATGGTTCGAAATTATCACAGCAGAGTACGTACCATCCTTGCAATAGTCAAAAGATTAGAAATTTTAGGAACCATTCTGTTATAATATGTTGCGACTCTCGTAGTGCTTTGCAAGCAATCAAGAGCTTAAACTCACATCCAGTGGCGGGAGAGGTTCAAGATTGACCTGCCTTGATGTCAACACGTAAGAAGATAACTGTGTTGGGTGTCAGCGCATGTAGGTGTCCCAGGGAATGAGCGAGCTGATCGGAGGTCCGAGGCAACTGCCACTCAACCCTGCGAGGCTCGTTCTCCTCTCCCACACACCGACTTGAAACCCAGCATCAGAAGTTGCCTTGGTAAATTGAGGGAGCAATGGAGGCAAACCTCTAGAAACGAACTGCGAGAGATTAGAGATGGCCTTGGCAGTTGGGTGACCAGCATCCATCCCAACCGACAAGTTGAAGTTGTGATAAGGCTGAGAATCGGGTAGACAAGAAGGGCCGATGATGTCTAAAAGTGAAGCACGTCAGGGATGCCAAGAGCTATTAACGGTCGCACATGTGGAAAAGTGAGCAGCATTCTCAGACCAAAGACGTATATACTTGTCTCCCCCATATATACTTCAAAATGTATTGGGGGAGGATTGTCAAACAGAGGGTCTTATTAGTTTCCTAAGGAAGACTAATATTCTAAATAAAATTTAATTATTCATAATATCTATATATTTATGCCTTTATTTCCATCATAATATTTATCACTGTTTATTTTTCTTTATAAAAGACTTTATTTATTAATAAATTTTGTTCATTTTAAACATTTTAACATTCGAATCCCACAACGCATTCGCCGCTAATGACCTTAGCTCTTCACGCAGCAAGCAATTGTAAATAATCCAACAGTCAATTTTGTTATTATTATTATTTGATTAGCATTATTGTTACTGTGATTGCTATTGTTGTTATAATAATGATGATTATAATTATTATCATTATAATTATCATAACTATTATTATTATTACTATAATTTTTATTATAATTAATGTTATTGTCATTATCATTATCATTATCATTATTATTATTATTATTATTATCATCATCATCATTATCATTATTAGCACTGTCATTATTATTATTATTATTATTATTATTATCATTATTAATATTATTACTATTATTACTATCATCATCATCATCATCATCATCATCATCATTATTGTTATTATCATTATTGTTGTTATTATTATTGTTGTTGTTATTATTATTATTATTATTATGATTTTTACTATAAATTCACATAAATTCACACATTATCATCACTGTTACTAAAATTATTGTTACTGCCTTCATCAGATTAATTCTGTCAGAAAAGGTATTAGGAATATCATTATTACCTTT
>NC_061824.1:13637224-13639724 GCF_019202785.1 Penaeus chinensis
CAAGGAGGGCTGAAAAGTGGCGACAAACGCCACAAGCTGCAGCCAGATTCCGGGCTACCGGCGCAGAGGGCGCAGAGGGCAGTCCCAGAATGCGATCCTGGGCTCCGGCGCGGCGGAAGGCGCAGCATTAATGGGATCTGATCTCAGGTGATTCACTTCGCGCGAGCGCCGAAGGAGTCACTCGACCGGAAAAAAAATACGGTATTCACTCGCTCTGCAGAAATCCTTTTCGAAAATCATTTGGCTATTGATAATCTTGTGTTTAGAGTTGCCAGTATTTCATGGCGTTATATATCTCGAGGGAAAGGAGAAATGCCTTAGTAATGGAGGGAGTGGAAGGCTATTGTATAATTTATTATGAAGTTCTGTGTGTTCTCCTGTCATAAATTATCAAAACTGCCGGTAGATTTCGATTTATCAACGAATCAATAAATGTCTGTTACTTCCACCCGTGGGAAAACTCGAAAAGCATCCCTGGCCTATGACTTTGGTATTACAATATCACAGGGGAAAAAAATCATGTCTGTCTGCTTGTATATGCAGAAAATTGCTCATGTGTGTCCACCCACAGGTCAGGAATTGTAGTCGTTTTCTCTTTAAATCGGTTTGGATCGTTTGGTTCGGCTCCTATTTTCTGAAACGTGTGTCTGTGCTGTATTCTACCCCCCTCCCATATATATATATATATATATATATATATATATATATATATATATATATACATGTGTGTGTGTATGTGTGTGTGTGTGTGTGTGTGTGTTTATATATACACATATATATATATATATATATATATATATATATATATATATATATATATATATATATATATATATTTATATACATATACATACATACATATATACATGTAAATATGTATTTCTATCTATCTATCTATCTATCTATATGAATATATATGTATATATACATATATATAAATATATTCATATATACATATGTATACATATATATATATATATATATGTATATATGCATATATATATATGCATATATGTGTGTGTGTGTGTGTATGTGTGAGTATGTGTGTGTGTGTGCGTGCGGGCATGCGTGTGTGCGTGTGTGAGTGGTGTGTGTGTGTGTGTGTGTTTGTGTGTGTATATGTGTGTGTGTGTATGTGTGTGTGTGTGTGTGTGTATGTGTGTGTGTATGTGTGTGTGTGTGTGTGTGTGTGCATTTTTTGTGCGCGTGTGTGTGTGTTAGTGTGCGCCCACGTATGTAAAGTATGAACATTCGCAATTAATGAGTGTTTTCATATCCATATATATTTATGTATGGACATGATAATAAATTCTCTATTAATAGCTGTTTATAACATTTTCCCACACCATCGCTGCCCAGCAAACCATAAGATTACTTCTAAATATTTTTAAAACGGCATTTGAACACAGGTTTTGGATTCCATGATCGGGAATTAAGTCCTGCCAAGGCGATCATGTCCGACATACGACGCGGCCGAGAGAGGAGAGGTGTAGCCCTTCACGCACTTGGAGTTATCAAGATTGCATCCCCTTGGGACCGCAAGATCCTGATCACCTTTTCCAAAAGTGAAATTCCGATCAGATACTACTGAAAACACCTCCTTGAGCCCACCCCAGCTTGCATTATTAATTAACTTCATGCAAAAATTGTGTAGATACATTACGTCGAGATGACGTCGGGAGGTTTGCCGTATCGTTAGCGCGGTCGACGTCGTGCCCATAACTTGCATTATACGTCACCTCATCTTAACATGAAAGTCATATCAGAAATTACAAGGAGGCCCCAATGGCTACATAGAAAGGGGTGAAATAATTCTCTTTTTAATAAATCCGGAGGAACAGTTTCTCTCCATTGTCCCGTCCATAATAAAAAGTTAAGTGCGTTTATTATATTTTCCCTGAATGTCCAAGGTATGTAGTTTATTGCAATTTTCGCATTCGCCTGTGTCTCATTTCTATAACGTCTGCAGGGCTTACAATGGAGGAAATCTGAGAAGGGCCAGACTACTTGTTGTTCATCTTGTGATTATGGCCATTGTGTGCCATCTTAAGGTGGTCACGTGACTCAAAATTCTTGGCCGAGCCCGTCGCTTTTGTAAGGAAAGTCTTTCCTTTATCATTCGATTTTATTTTTACTTTCTTTATTATTTAATTTTTGCCCAATGTTACACGTGGCCTTCCTGTCCTCGCACGGACTGCGCATGGTTCCGATGACGTCAGAGCTGACGGTGAAAGATAAAAGGGCTATTTTACCTCAAAAGCCCCAGGCCGGACCAGGAGGACCATGCGTTTTAGATGCTAAAGTAAGCTTGTAGTGGATCTTCTCGTTCTTACCGTAAGAAGGGGAATACCCCTTTTTATGGGTCATTTAAATATAATCACAACGTGAAAGACATTACAAATCCTAATCTTATAACTTAAAACAAGTATGTCGAAAGGACTTCTGTGCGTTTTTCAGGTGAGGAACACTTCGAAGTACTATATACATATCTGTATGTGTG
>NC_061824.1:13727224-13729724 GCF_019202785.1 Penaeus chinensis
AATATGTTATGGAAATGTTTAAACAATAAAATGCTGATAGTAATAAAAACAATAAAGATGAAATTAATTATAATGATTTTAATGATAATGATAACAATAATAAAAATAGCAATATAAAGTTGATAATGATCTATCATATTTATTGGTATTACTATTATTATTATTATCATGCTGTTGATATTATCTTCATCAATAATTATTATTATTACCATTGCTGTTAATATCATCTTCATCATTAATTATAATTATTATTGTTATAGTTATTATTATTTTCATTATCATTATCATTATTATTACTGTTATTCTTATTATAATTGTTATTATTAATAAATCAAAAGACATAGAGAGACAGATACACAAATAAAGTGTTTGGCAGATGAATAGATATAGGTATGTATATAAGCATGTATGTATGTATGAAACCCTAGAAATAGCGGAAAAGGGCGCCGTTGACAGAAGGAAATGGAGAAGGAAGACCTGAGCGGGCGAGGCGACATGGCGGTGGGATTAAGGTCGGAGGAAAAAGGTGTGTCTGTATAGCTGTAGGGATGTGTGTTTCTACATGTGTGAACTCGTATGCACACTCTGAAAAACATCCACATAAACAGACAGACACATAAACAGGCAGAGAAATAAACGGGTAGACAAAGTACCTCCATGACCCCGTTATACGAGCCGAGTAACGTTACACCTATATCTCGGCCACTTTTTCGTCCATATCAAATATTTATTCAGCGCCACCGCCACCCGCCTGCCCCGCCCGCTGCCATGGAGGGGGCGGAAGGGTGCTGGCGAAACCCTGGGAATTCTCGCGCAACGAAGGACTTCACTTCGTTATTTCGCGTCCGATCTTGATCTGTATTAGGAATTTACGAGAAGACGAGGTGAATTATTTCATGTTTCATTTCCTAAGCCAGAATGGTTCCTTTGATTATCATATATCATTAAGTTTTTGTCGAAATTCACAAGTAAAACGATTTTCTTCCGCGGCGTGCTTAGGGGTTGGAAGCAATGTAACCCAGTCGGTTTCACCTTACGAAAGGTCGACGTGTTCTATTATTTTCAGTTCAGAATATTCCTCGTACGTGACATGGCTCTGTGAAGAAACGCTTCATTTCGTACATATATTTTTCTCGTTCAGTGATCTGTGGTGAAATTACTTTATTATTTGGTGAATAACCAGGACCAGGCATTGAACAACGAACGAAAAATAAGCGTATTGAGCTAAATAATCTGAAGGCATTCCGTCTGCACTTCCCGAAAGGCTCCGCCGAAATCTGACGTCCGTTGTTTATCGAGAGGTAAAGAGTCCATAAATGATTATATGCTTATAATCAGCGTTGCACGCGCCGATGAGCACACCTCTTCGGGCCGGCCATGGAGCTCGCAGATATGCAAGTGCGCTTGTGTGGGTGCGTGTGAATGTAAATATGTGTATGCATATTCACTTTTCGAAGGAAGATGTAAGATTCGACTGAACGACTAGCATCTTGTGTAACTGATACTTAGATCCATTTCACAGAGGCAATAGTGATCTGCACATGCACTCTTGTGCCAACACAGCGAGATCTATCTCGCAGAGGAAGGAATCGCAGCCTTTCATTTCACTGTCTGATGAATGTTTGTGTTAACCTGCAGGTTATTTATATGATGTTAGCAGGAATTATTATTTTAAATTAATTTCAAACAGTATAGTGTACATTGGCTATAAAACCAATACATATACGGTTGCCTGCTTGACTGTTCACTGACGAAATAAGCAAAACAGGGAGTGATAGCTGAAATGATAGATACCGGAATATAAAACTTGGGTGAAACAATAATGAGGCCAGCATTAGGATATGTGATATTGGACGTTAAAAGCGGATTCACACCGGGAGCGAGGCTATGCTACGCACGCGATGCGGGCGATGCGAAGCTCCGTGGCTCAATCGCCTTGGTGTATTTTCAGTAACTGTGTTCACGTCGGCTGCTAAGTCACGTGCGATAAGCAAGCCACGTCGCGCGCATGGCTTGATCAGTCGCCCGGCCGGTGATTTAAAAAAAAAAAAAAAAAAAAAAAAAAAAACAGCTGTATTAACGCACGTGAACTTGATTCTGGGAATCCCCGGGCTCCTGTCCCAACCCCAACGAGGTGACAATTCGTCACGACCGAGACAGTCGCCTTATATCGCAAGTCCTCTACAGTCCAGGAGATGATCTGAAATATTGTTTGAATTTTTCTTCATCGTCTTCCTGTTCTAGCATAAGATGATGATATTCTCCAAACACCATCCTTCCTAAATTTATTTCGTGCACCCATTTCATTTCTCTTTTGTTATTTAGTGTTAGAATTAGCATTAATAGTTGTTGCACTTCCTCCTCCTCCTCAAGAAACCACGAAGCACTGTCTCCCGCGGCCGCAGTCACTGAGTGATGCGGCGCTTGCTTGCAGGCAGGCTCGGTGGCATCTTTCCCAGAGTAAATATCTACGTAGCATCCGTCCGTCCGTCCGCGTCGC